>NW_009952265.1:6473675-6493838 GCF_000747805.2 Chaetura pelagica
CAAGGGGCAATGGGAATGTGTACTTTTGCTGGTTTATGCAGACAAGTAATGATTTTCAGGTTCACTTTAACTTTTCTTCTTGAAAGAAATCACAGCCATCATCTTGTCTATTGCCTAGCAGTATTGGAACAGGAACTCCAAGAACAGAGGCTCTTATGAAAAATCAGACTAGCTCTTTCAGTCCTTGAGGACAGTTCTCCACTTCGTAGCTGTAGCAGCAAGACAAGATGGTAGCAGCAACCATGAGCAAAATTCTGCTGCAGTGAGAGGCACAAGTACACTGACTCTGTAGCTCAGCTTGAGGGCATAACAGTATGTGTTCTTTGGGATGTGTGTTATACATATAAGCACATGTGGGTCTAGACTGCCTGAAACTTCAGTGAAGGATGTTGACTAGACTCGGTATTCTCTCCAGATGAGCGCTGCCATAAAGTCAAATTACATTCTCAGACTCAGAGCCAAAGGTGATGATCAGTGCATTTGTCTTGAAAATGCCTTTGAGGGGGACTGTAAATAGCCTGAGTCAATGAGTTTTAAGGATGCTAACATTAAAACGGTATTAATACGTTCTGTTTTTTCAGTTTCTGCCAAGAAAAAAAAGCTGATGAGTGACATTAAATTATATAGAACAGTTTACCTAGAAACCCTAAAATCAACACTTCACCCAATTGTTTTTATAATATCTGTTTCTGCTTATTAGCATATGAGAGATAACTTCAGTTAGATGCATTTTTCAATTCAATACCTCTAAAAGATATTTGTGTTTGCAATTCTGAGTTGTAAAAAGTTTATTTGATGCCAAACATTTTTTATCCTTAAATTTTCCAATTTGCTCACATATATTTGAACATAAAAACTAATTTCCTTTTCCCCTTCCAGTTTTACTGTTGAACTTCCGGGCATTGACTATTAGTCAAAGCCATTCATCTGCTTTTAATATTATGTAGAAATAACAGGATACAGAAAACAAAGGCTGTTCTTTTCTGCTGAACAGTTAATCTTGTACTTCAAAACCAGTAAACCCTCATAGAACAAAAATCATAAGTCAATCAAACCTCAAGTATATGATTCTATTATTACTGCCTTTATCTTGCCCCCTTTTTTTTTTAATGAGATAGCATCTTTTCAAGTACTCAAACTGGGCATAATGTGGAAAGAATGCGGGGGTATAATGGGAGATATTTTTGTATTAAGAAAAATATTAGCTATTTTGCAATTTAATACCCATGACCTTGAGCAAGACTCAGTTTCTGAAAAAATAATCTTAAAATAATAGTTGATTAGAAAAGGCCCATATTTATGATCACTTAAAACTTCTCTTTAAAGCAATTCCACTTTAGTTTCTCAGAGAGATATTTAACATACTTGTCTTAGTCCTGTGTATTCAGGTTTGCACCTACACCAGTGAAAATTTCTCCAGTCTATGTTTGGATGCTATCTGTGAGAGCATTCACAGCATTAAAATTAGGTATTAAACTTAGATACCTGAAGAATGAAAGACAGCTATCAGCTAGTCTTAAACTTAACCGAAAAAAACAACAAAACAGATAGAACGTAACATACTGCCATTTAACATTTTTATATTCCAAGACGAATTCCATATAACATATTGTATGATGTTTCACTGTCTGAAAGACCTGAAATATAATGTAAAAAGAGAGAGTGATGTTAGGAATGGAGTTTAAGTCTGTCTTTTTTTGTTAGCAGAAAAAAAAGACTGAGTTAAGTCACTGACAATAAGAAAGGGTCTTTACTGTATTTGATTGAAGTCTAATTTTGCTAAAGTCTGGTGGACTTAGATCAGCCCCTTATTTCAGAAAAATCTCTCACAGGTTATGTTCCCAAAAGAGTTCTTTAGCAGACCCAGTAACTAAACCCTGCTCATTGCTGGTATAAGAATCTAGTGCTTAACTGGAAAAAGGTTAAGAAAGATCAGAGGTTTTTCTTTTCTCTGTACTATAAGGTGAGTTCAGTGCAACTGAACTGAATTCAAAAAGATTCAAGTTTATTAATATTTCCATACAGTATATAATTCCCCTGCAGCACTCATTGTCAAAGGTTATCCTTAAATACAGTAAGATTAAAAGATGAATCAATTATTTACCATACCAGCTAGAATATCTTGTTATCATCTGTATTTAGAAGGAAATAAATGCTTCATGATTAAGGGCTTGAGACTCTATATGTAAAATCCTGTTTACATTAAAATATTTGAGCAAGTATAAGTTCTCTTATCTGCTCTCAAGCTTTTTTCCATTGCTTTTACCTGATAACTGTTGTTGCTGGGATTTAGGATCCTGACCTGAGCAACCATACAGATCTTATCCAATAAGGTAATTTTAGTGTGATTGGATTTTCAAGGAAAAGAATGAAGAAGATGAAGAAGAATTTCCTATTAAACCTGAAATACCAACCATTGCAACTCTGTTAGGTGAGCATTATGTTTTACCAGCTCATTATTTTGACAGAATAGAAACAGAAGTCTATCAGGAGGAAAAATGTATTTCCTGTAAAAGTTTTGGCTTAAAAGATTACAAGTAGATAGCATAAGGAGCAGAAAAGATAAATCATTTTAAAACCAGCAACAAAAGCATCTAGATATTGTATATATATATATATATATATGCATGTCAGCTCACCATGAGGACTGGCAATCCTTAGAGAAATAATAAATGTGTGTAGATTTCATAGGGATGTGAAGAGAAGGTGTGATAAAGAGATTCTAAGCTATTGTTACATTAGTAGCAGGCCTGCTTTGTACCAACATGTCAGTGCTAACACATTATGAAAATCTGATTCAAGGCCAAGTAACTATGAGAGAAGTGATTTTCCTACTGAGGCCTTAAAGCTTGGTTTAGTTCCACTGTTTGTAAGAGCCTGTGTTGCTCTAGTTAACGTAGACTTGTATAACTGGAGGAAATCCTGACCTTCAAGCATAAAATCACCTAAAATGTGATTCTTCTTCTGGAAAGAACTGCCTCTTCTATTTGTTGTAACAATAACATACAAAGTTATTGCCAGTAACCCTGGCATGTCAGTTAGATTTCTAAACCTGTATGGTGTGAATTGACAGACTTCTGTCTATATTTTGTTCAAATAAAATATTATGCTATACATACATGTAACTTGCATATGTGTTTTACCATATTAAATTTGTGAAAGATGAAGATAGTGCTTCAGTCAACATTCTTAGCTATATAATGTTGAGTAAATATAGAAAATGGCTATACTTTTCTGCTTTTTATTTTTAATTTGGAACATTCATACACATAGCTGTTCTGTTTATGACTGATACCTATAACCCTCGTTCATATCCTTTCTATTATTCATGTAAATAGCCCCGGATTTTTGAGACTCAGCTTCTGTTTGATCATTCTTCCACAAAACACTGGGTGCGATTAACTTGAAGAAAAGAGAGACTAGAATTGATCTGTCCCTGACCAGCTATTTCATCAGTCAGTCATAAGAAACATCACTTACTAGATTGTAAGTATAGAAAGAATGAACTGCAGTGGAAGCCTCAGCTTGTTCTGTGTCATATTCTTGTCCCAGGAGAAAGGTAACTGTGGATAGTCTGCAAAATGAAACCAAGTTGTACGTGTTGTTTCTCTCTCAAATATTTGCCAGATATATTGTTCCTGCTGGCATTTTAGAGCGAGTTAAAGTTCTTTATAGTTATTCTGTGATTCTGCTACTGAAAATATCTTGAATTACTTCATTTTAATAAGCTGAAAATATGAAGATGTATTTTTACACATATGCACACAAATAGAAAGACATTTCTCCATTTACTCAACAGAAAAAGGAAGAAAATTAAAAAAAAAATGAAATTAAATATATTTGGAGAGAAAAAATGCAAAAAGAGCAATATTAAGAAATACATGACATAGGCATTTGCTTTCTTTCTCTCTGACTGAATACTGAGTTACAGACAACAAGATCGTGAATTTTAAAATACGCAGCAAAGCTCTCAACAAGCACAAAATTGTAAATCCATGCAAAAACTCTCTGATCACAAAGATGTTGGACTTGAAATATCCAAGATCACATCCAATACATACAAAAATTGCCCATTTGTAGGAAACACATTTAAATTATCTTTGTCCAGGCTGAATGCAGGGAAATGGTAGTTGAAGGAGCTTAATCGTGTTTAAATGATTTAAGAAGGGTGACAGTCTTTCATGATGCCTAATCAGTACCTTTGCTATATCTGTGTGCACAGAATGGTGACGAACAACCTACTGAACTGCTACTCTTCAGTTATGATAATTTTTTATTTGTAACCTAAGTACATGCAGTATTCCAAGGTCAGTGCCTATGGAATCTGGATTCCTGTGGATTTAACACCTTTGAGGACATTCAAATACCATTTTTATTGTCTTTTCACTTCTTTTTATATAATTCTACAGTTTAATAGTTAAGCAATAAAGAAAAATCTTGGCACAAGATGACCTGATCCAGCCTCCTTCACTACAATTTTAGGTTACTAGTTTGTTCCATGCCACATTTCTATTTCATTTGTGATCTGCAATATTATGTCAAAAGAAATTCTCAGTTCTTCAGTTGTATTAGAGGCATGTTTTTATTTTCTTAATTGCACTTTTTCTTTTTTTCAAATCCAGTTTAGAAAATAACTTATTTTAATTACTTTTGTAAAATTACGGACCTGAGTTATATTATTAGACTTTGTAGACGTACGCTATATAGTGTACATTATTTAATTTTATGGCTCTAATTGATCTTTTTCTACCTGTTCTACATTTTGGCTTTTCCAACATAATTTTGATACAATTTCTTGTCCAGTTAGGTGAACTTTCATTGATAACTTGCTTGTATTTCTATGAAATGCAATGTGAATGTGGTAATATTATCCCTTTTCAAAGAGAGCTTTTATCCAACAGCTATTGTAGCCATGTTACCTCTTGTTTTCTTGTTATCTCTTTTTAAAACATAGGTAAAAGAATACTGTTCTGCTACATTTTTCCCCTCAGCATCATGTGCTTTTTATTAGTGTGTACCCTTTACAGATGCCAGTCTCTCTTATTTCCACATTTCTGCCACATAGTATTTGGTTTCATACCCTACACTGTAACTTTCAATTTCTCATTTCATTGTTCAAGTTCTTGATATTTTGAGGTACAAATGTTTATGGCAGTTCTTTCAGATCACACTAAGTCTCCCAATAATATTAGGCATGGTCAGAAACTCAGAAACACCTGAGTAGCTTTTTGATCAATATGAGAACTATTCCTGTTCTTAATATCCTTCCTTTATTGGTATTGGATTGGCTGTTGTGATAGTTTTATGTCCTTCTACATAGTAAAAACACAGGAATATTTTCAAACTCTTTCTCAGTCTTCTGTTTGATTCTTTTGCTTTACAGTTCCTCTTCTCAGCTGTATGAGTCTCAAACCTCGAAGAGATACAATGACAACTGCTCTCACAGAGTACATCTATTAATTCTGTGTCTCAACAGAGATGCAGGCAATTCAAATAACACCTGTGCTGGGTGCATCTGTTGTTTTCATTATCTTGTTCCCTTTGCTGTCTTCCCTGAAGGATCAAGCAGATGCAATTGAAAACCATGTGAGCTGTCACTTTGTTGAGGTGTTCAGTAGTGCTTCATTTGCCGCACTGAGGAATTATCAAGTGTAATTTTTTGAGATCTGAAGAAAGATTGGTAGATTTTTATTTTCACTCCTCAGAATCCTTTCCAACCTAAGTTCTGCAGCTCATGTCATTGCTTCTTTTATGCAGCACAATCTTACAATCTCTAGTTCATCTGTAATACCAGTCAATTTATTCTCCTTAGCAAAGAGCACTGAGTCACACAGACTCCTCTTGGTATTAGTATGACTCCTGAGTCATCTACTGTTCTTCCATCTTTAAAACTTTTATCATATCTGTAAATAAGTTAATTACATTATCCAGAGAAATGTTTTTCAAAAAAACAAGCATTATTCTAATAAGTTGTAATTATTCAACTGTAAGAGCTAGCTAAGTGCAAAAAAAAATCATAAATAGTTATATGTTCTATGCTGATAAACAGTATAACTGTTTACAAGATTGTAATACAGCAAAATAAATTTGCAGTGGAAAAATGAAAGTGATTTTTTTTTTTTTCCTCAGTATTCTTAATCAGGAAAAAAACATCATAATGTTAGATTGCTTAGGTGATTGCAGCAGGACATGGACTATCACAATACCAAGCCTAAATATAAAAGATGTATATGTATAATGACTCTATATCTCACATTTTTCAGCAGTAGTGTAGTGACTTTTCAAGTTAATATATTAAGTATAGGAAGAGAATGCAAATAACAAATTGTGGAATTTTACATTGACCAAAATATTTTTAATTGTATTTAAGGTATTCAATTACTTACCCAACCCAAATATGTGGTTAAAAAGCTTAGGGGTGTTTTCACAGATTTAAATAATTCGTGCATATTAATCCAATCATGCTCCACGTGCAGCAGCTTTCTGCCCTTTTCTGTGTGCACAAATAGGGTGACAAACCAAGAGAGAAATGGATTATTAAAAAGGCTGCAAAAATTAGTTTTAGAGTGTTCAGGTTTCCCAGGGTTTGGGACCAAAGGAGATAAAATAACCGGTGAAAAAGACATACGGGGAGTATACTAAGTTCCCCTCTGATTTTGTTTTGATTGCTGTACTTTAATGATTTCTTTGATCTCAAAACTTTTTGAATGTGATGAATTCAAGATACTGAATGCACTTGAGACAGGATAATAAGGTCCATACTTGAGACTGTTCATCATTCTGATTTGTTATTGTGGCACTGTTTCAAGTGTACAGAAATCCTTAGTGTACAAAAGTGTGATAGAAATACTAAGACATGGGAAAATTAATAAGCTGATGAAATCTAACAGTTTGCACATGTCTGCAGTAGCAGGAGAAGGAATTAAAAATATGGAAAATACTTTGTTCTGTTCTTGCAAGGAACATTAAGGATTCATCTTGAGGTTGACAGCAAACTTTGTTGTACAATAAGCCTTAAAAGAGGCTTTTGTTTCTTTCTCTTTCACATTTTTTAAAACACAGTTTGATTATTTTTTACCTAATTAAGAAAAAAAAAAACACAAAAAACCAAAAAGAATGGACGTATTTTACAATTTCCTTATAGACATAAATAGATAATGATAGAATGTTTACTCCATGTATATCATTATGAAGGAGCTGATTGCTCACATAAGAGACCAGATTGTGATATGAACATCTAGGGGATTACTAAGCTTTAATTACACAAAAAAACCCACCCTGACATAAAACTAGCCATTGCTGGAATACAATGTCTTTGCATTTCTGCTGAAGCACCTTTGCTTCTATAAAGGCACTTTAGCCATAAGGAGAAAGGGCTGAAAAATCCTTTAAATGTTTGTAAAAAATTGTTACACCTCCCATAATCTATATTGGATAATTCATTAATCTCCTTGCAAAATAACTATATAACAGGGCACTGCTACCATAAAATTCTACACGTTTATAAAATACTTTCTTCTTAAAATGTAAATGTTATTCATTTTACTGCTGGTGCAGGGATTTTGCTATGATCTATGACTAACCTTTCACTGGTAGTATAAATAATGTATTAATCATCTTTACGATATACATCTTTTTGAGTGTATGCACATATGAAAAACCATGCCAAGTAACTCCTAGAGGCTATTGAGCTGTTAGACTTTAAGCAGTCTAATGTATGTCTGAGGAAACTGGATTGGAGGAAATATTTGTAAGCATTTCTGCATATTATTTAGAGCAGTTATTATCCCTTAACACATTTCAGTTTAGAAAGGTCTGAAGAGGACACAAGATTAAACATTGTCAAGACTGAGGTGCTTAATCTAATGTTTTTTCTATTAAAACTTTAACTCTTTTATTAGAAGACTTTATGGGACCTGACAAGATGCATTCCAGCATCCTGAAGGAACTGGCTGATGCAGCTTCCAAGCAACTCTCCAAGATATTTGACAAGTCATGGCAGTCAGGTGAAGTCCCTGGTGACAGGAAAAAGGAAAACATTGCATCCATTTTTAAAAACAATAGAAAGGAGGACCCTGGGAACTACCCATCAGCCTCACCTCTGTGCATGGGAAGATCAGGTAACAGATCGTCCTAGAAGCTAAGCTAAGACACATGGAGGACAAGGAGGGGATAAGGGACAGCCATCAAGGTTTCTCCAAGGACATGCCCTGCCTGACCAACGTAGTGACCTTCTATGATGAAGTAACTCCATCAGTGGACAAGGGAAGAGCTACTGATGTCGTTTATCTGGACTTAAACAAGGACTTTGACACAGTCACCCATAATATCATAGAACTATAAATTCATATAATATGCTGAGTTGGAAGAGACCTATCAGGATCATCGAGACTAACTCCTTCCCCTCTGTAGGGCACTCCAAGAATCACATTATGTGCCTGAGAGCTTGATCCAAATGCTTCTTGAACTCAGCCAGGCTTGGTGCTGTGACCACTTCACTGGGGAGCTTGCTCCAGTGCTCGACTGTCCTCCCGGTGAAAAACATTTTCCTCGTAACTAACCTAAACCTCCCCAGATTCAGCTTCCTGCCATTTCCCGAGTCCTGTCATTGATTACAGTATTGAAGAGATCAGTACCTGCCCCATGACTTCCCTTCATGAGGAAGCCGTAGACTGCAATGTCACCTCTCAGCCTCCTCTTCTTCAAGCTGAATAATCCAAGTGATCTCAGCTGCTCCTCTTAAATAATCCCTTCCAGATCCTTCACCATCTTTGTGGGTCTCCTTTGGATGGTCTCCAATATCTTGATGTCTTCTTTATATTGCAGTGTCCCAAACTGCACTCAGAATTCAAGGTGATGTTGCACCAGTTCAGAGTAGAGTGGGACAATCAACTCCCTCTACTGGTGGACGTTATGCTTGATGCACCCCAGGACACAGCTGGTCCTCCTGGCTGGCTCCTATTCAGTTTGCCATCAACAAAGACCCTCAGGTCCCTCTCTGTCATGCTGCTCTACAGCCACTCATTCCCTAGTCTGTACTTACCACCAGGGTTGCTCCATCCCCGGTGCTGAATCCGGCACTTCACTTCCCTTGTTAAACTTCATGTGGTTGGTGATTGCCCATCTCTCTACTTTGTTGAGGCCCTTCTGCAGGGCCTGCCTGTTCTTGAAGGAGTTGACAGTGATCTATGGATTTGATTGATGGAGTGTTCAGTTGATGTGAAATGGGTTAGATGGTCACATTCAGAAAGTAGTGGTCAATGTTTTAAGTGTCTGGATGGAGATCACAGACAAGTGTCGTCCTAGACTTCCAAAGATAAAACTTAGGCTTGTTCTGATTTCCAGAATCCCTTAGGAATCAGTTCTGAAGGGTATAGGAGTCCAGAAAGGCTGGGTACTCTTCAATGAGGAAGTATTGAAAGTGCAGGATCAGGCCATCCCTATGTGCTGTAAGGCGAGCTGGCAGCAGAGAAGGGCAGTCTGGCTGAACGGGGAGCTTTGGCTGGTTCTCATGGACAAAAGAAGAATCCATGGCCTTTGGAGGAAGTGGCAGGCCACTCACAATGACTACAAAAATGCTGTGAGGCTATGCAGGGTGGGAATTAGAAGGTCCAACGCCCAGCTAGAAATTAATCTGGCCTCCATGGTAAAGGACAACAGGAAAAGCTTATATGAATTTATTAACACAAAAGAAAGACCAGGGAGGCCATCCATGCCCTATTAGATGCAGGAGGAAACATAGTGATGAAGGACGAGCAAAAGTTTGAAATACTTAACGACTTCTTTGGCTCAGTGTTTAGTAGCAGGACCAGTCATATAGAAGGAATCCAACTCCCTAAGGTAGAGGGCAGGGACCAGGAGCAGAGGGGTAACCCCCACAATCTGGGAGGAGATGGTCAGTGACCTGCTACACCATATAAACATGCACAGATCTATGAGACCAGATGGGATGCACCCAAGAGTGCCAAAAGAGATGGCAGGGGTGCTCACTAAGCCACTTTCTATTATTTACCAGCAGTCCTGGCTAACTGAGGAGGTACCAGCAGATTGGAAATTAACCAGTGTAACCCCATATATACGAAGGGGTGGAAGGATGATCTGGAAAGTTACAGGCCTGTTAGTCTGACTTCAGTTCCAGGTAAGCTGATGGAGCAAATAATCCTGAATACCATCATGCAGTACATGCAGGACAATCAGGTGATCAGGCACTGTCTCAATTTGGTGGGCTCAGACAGGATGAATTACTGAAACCATTCTCTGTTTGATTTAATTTACTTATCCAAGCAGTTCACATGGTGAATGCCCTTCACAGGGGATCTGCCAACTGCTGTACAGAATCTTAGAGAGTAACAAACCTCAATTTAAAATGTGCCGTTCCCACAAAAGATTCAGTGGTGAGGCATTGGTACTGGCTGCCCAGGGAGGTGGTGGATGCACAGTTCCCTGGAGGTGTTAAAAAAAAAAGGGTAGACATGGTGTTTCAGGAGACGGTTTAGTGGTCACAGGGTTGTAGGGTGGATGGTTGGATGAAGGTCTTTTCTAACCTTGATGATTCTATGATTCTATGATTGTGACCAGTATTGTTTAATGTCTCCATCAACGACAGACAGTGGGATCAAGTGCGCCCTCAGCAAGTTTGCAGGTGACACCAAGCTGAGTGGTGTGGGTGACGTGTGAGGGAACAGGATGCCATATTCAGAGGGACCTGGACAAGATTAAGAAGTACGTCCATGTGAACCTCATCATAAATTATTATTATAGGCTTGAGAGATAAGTATCAACTTCCTCTTTGTGACAGATTTTATTACAACCAGTGTTGTGACAGCTTTATCAAAAAGACTCCCCTTGGTTATGAAGTGCTGTAGCAGCATTTAGAAAAAAATCACTTCTATTTAAAAGTAGATCTATTTCTTAAAACAGAACAATCCCAATCTTTATATCAATATAATGCATGATGGAAATACAAATTATCTTGTCTTCAGAAACAGCTATTAAATAGAATCACATAATCAATCACAGAATAATGGAGACTGAAAAGATCCTCTCTGGAACATATAGTTCCAACTGCTGCTCAAGAGAACGGGTTGCCCAGATCCATACCCAGTGAGATTTTTAATATCTTCAATGAAGCAGATTACACAGCTTTTCCAGGCAACCTGTTACTGTGTTTGATGACACTCAAATAGACTAGTAACATTAAACTAATTGTATTTATGTAATGAGTAGCTAGAGTAGAATAGTGTATCTAAACAAATAATCCCAACACTAAAATAGAGCCAGATAAAAATACGATTGTATTTAAATATTTTTGTATCAATAATTACTGAGTGAGTAATATTCTTTATTATTCTTTATTAATATACTAGATCATTCAAAGTCATTAAAGCCCTAAAATACAAGCTTATTTGGTATTTTCAAAATATATATCAGAAAAAAAGAAACAAAATTCTGCCTCTGTTTGTGTGTTGTAGGCTTTTAATTAGAAGATCTACTGAGTAGAGTCTTTTATATCAACTTTGGATTAAACAAGTTTGACTTTGTGCTGAATATATACAAATATATCATGTTTCTTGGTTAGTATCGGAGGCCATATGACTAAAGATAAACGCGTAATTCTTCTGTTAAAATTTTGACAATATGAAACGATAGGCTCGTGACTTGTTTGGTTCTGGCATAAGCAGTTGTGCCTTATCATTTAAAACTCTGATGCTGAGAAGCACACAGAAAAAATTAATGCATGAAAAATGCAGAAATTATATTGGTGGCTTTGTCTGTCTGTGAAATAGGAGATGAAATAAGTTTGGTTTATTGTTTTGTGTTTACTGATGTGTTTGTGTCTGGATTCCTACAAAATCAAACAGCAAATCAGGTAGTTAACTTAGCCAACAATGGCAGACAGGAGTAGTAAGTACAGATCAATGCAAGTGAGGATAAAGAGTCAAGAGACACAAGATAAAATATTTTAATTAATCTGATTCCAAAAGATTCAAATAAGAACTTCATATGATCGATAAATCCTGGTATTTCTAAAAAAATAGGCATAGACAGGACTTTTGATCATAGGAAATACAGATCAATAATACAACACACAACAATAATTGTTCGAATAATCAAGTTACTGGTTACTTGGGTATGATCAGCTTTCTACCAAATGAACTCCCAGAATCACAGGATCATGAAATGTCTGGGGTTAGAAGGGACATTTAAAAGGTCACCTTGGCTAACCTTCCTGCCATGGGCAGGGACAACTCCCACTAGACTAGGTTGCTCAAAACCCCAACCTGACCTTGAACATTTCCAGGGAAGGGACATCCACAGCCTCCTTGGGCCACCTGTTCCTGTGTCTCATTACTCTCACACTAAAGAATTTTTTCCTAATATCTAACTTAAATCTACCCTCTTCCAGTTTAAAGCCATTACCCCTTGTCCTATTGCTACAAGCCCTTTTAAAAGTCCCTCCCCAGCTTTCTTGTAGGCCCCCTCCAGATACTGGAAGTCTTCTATGAGGTCTCTCCACATCCTTCTCTTCTCCAGGCTAAACCCCCAACTCTAGCAGCCTGTCTTCATAAGAGAGGTGCTGCAGCCCTTGGATCATCTTTGTGACCGTCCTCTGGACTCAGCCCAACAGCTCCACGTCTTTCTGTCACAGTTTGACTCAGGTTCTACAATAATGCTCTTGATCCCCTCTCATCCAGGTAGGGAAGGAGAGAGAGAATGAGGAGAGAGATCCTCTGGATAGAAAACTAAACTAGACAGCTTTAATTAAACACTAACGATGAAAGAAAATATATACAATTATATGCAAATGTGTTCAGGAAATGTACAAACCCCTATTGCCTTCCCCACCCCTAGAAACTCCCACAGCACACTCCTTAGCTGCAAACAGGCCTGAAAAGTCCTGGACATGCTGGAGAGATTGCAGAGTTATGAGGGTCAAGAGATGCACAGCATGGGCTTCAATGGTGATGGATGGATGGAGTCCTCCATGGACAGTGGCTGTGGATGGAAGAGAAGGGAAGAAGAAGCAGGAAGGAAGTTGTCTTCTGTGATCTCTGACCTTCCTCCGAGCTCATGCAGATACATGGAATGGAATATCTCTGGCCAATTTTGCTGTCTGTCTAATTCAGCCTCCTATGGGGGGGTCATAGATCTCTCCATAGTGTCTAAGCCAGCAGAGTAAAGATGTGACCTTGAAGATCCAGCAGTTAGAAAAAAAATCCACTGTTATCAGTCTTAGCTGGAACACTCTGGTACTAGTTAAAAGAAAGCTTACTGAAGGGAAAAAAAAAAAAAAAAAAGTAAAAGGAAAAGTAGCTTCACCTTCACCAGGACGCCTTCTTATGTCGGTGGCTCTAAAATGGACACAGTACTCCAGGTGAGGTTTAATAAGAGCAGAGGAGAGGAGGAGAATCACCTCTTTTGACCTGCTGATCATGCTTCATTTGATGCAGCCCAGGATACAGTTGGCCTATTGGGCTGCAAGTTCACACTGCTGGTTCACATCCAGTTTTTCATCCACCAGTCATATAATCTGATTTAATTTGAAGCTGAAAAGGTTTTATCAGAAATTCTAACTGGGAGTAGAAACATCAATGTGTGCTTTTGAAATTCTGTATTTATTTTTTTTTCCCATGTAAATACGTTTGTGGACTATTCGCCCTAATTTACATAAATAATTTTACTGTAACTGTAATTTGATTTTTAGCTTTAAAAATTAAGAACAGATCTTTTCCTGTGGTTTCAATGAAGCACCTGAAGTACTTGATGAAGCATTTTTAATCTAACATTACAGTGCAGTTTTATTTTTGCTTCATGAGTTTTTCTTAATTAGCATAGCTGGCAGTAGTTCAGGATGAAAGATGTCTCTTGCAAAAACTCATGAGACAAAAGAAGAGTTCTGAAGCAAAATATTCTTTTCTGAAATATTCTTGAACAGAGTTAGTGATACTTAATACTGTGTTTAGAAACTTTCTGGGAAATCCTTTTGAAGTATGAAGATTGAAAATCAAGAGAGGAAATCTTGGATTATACTAATATATTTTTTTACAAATACATACTTGAACTTTTATCTCACTGATCCTGAAATTTATTAATATGAATCATACACATGAACAAACATGTCTAAGTGATATTAGTGTCAGGGTTTTATATGAAAATAATATTTTCTGTTATCAAAAAATGGAGTTATAACTAGACTTAACCAGTATTCTGGGTTGCTACAAGCTTGTAGTGCCTAACCTTTTGGTAAGCTGTGTGTTCTAGATCACATAAGTAGCCCTAGGGATATTGTAACTGATTACTGTAAAGCTTTTGTGCTGGTTAATACAGTATTTTAAACCTCTAAGGAACTTATATATATATATACTTACTGTTACTCAACAGTGGTACAAATTTCAGTTTTTCATTGGGTACTTTTTTCTTTGTCTATGTTTTGCTTGGGTTATTTCAATAAAAAGTCATCATACGACTTCACCAAGGTACTTAAATATTAGTCTAAATATATATAAATTCCATAGCAGAATTTCAGTAAGGAAGGAGAATTACCAAATGCTCATGTACCAATTGCTCAGAGGGAAAGTTCATGAGCAATACAAATACTTGAATTTGGATCAAAATATTTTTCCAGTAGTAATTGCAATCATGTAATTTAAAGCTGACTTGTTTGACATAGCAGTCTATTGATAAAATCACAAAATTAGAGTTTTGATGTAAGGAATATTGAAGAAAATTATCCATGGGTATTCATAAACAGGAAAATACAAGTAAGCTCATTGCAACATATTCTTTTATTTTGTAGCAGCAGAAAGGTTTTGGCCTGGTTAATGAAGAAGCAAGCATATGTAAGCAGAATGCTTTGTTCTTAATACAGGTAAGGTGACTCTTCATACTGAAATGATTCATTAACTATTGCAATCGAATGAAGTACAACAGTCAGAAATATGCTTGCTGACTAAAACTGATCAAACAGTTTGCGTAATAAAGCTGAACTATCTTAATCCAGTAAATTTGTTCTAAGAAATTTTTCTTCTTGCTTATTTGTACATCTATTTCCTCTTAAAATATTTAATCTGCAATCATGCAAATTTCCTTGACAACTTAGATGACTTATAAATCTACTACAGTTTATAAGTGAAAAAAAATAACTTTACTTACCTAGCAGCTGGCTGAATGAGCTGCAAGTTGATATTCCAGTGTCACTTAGCAACAGAGTTGAGAAGAGTCATATTTTCACAGGCTTGCATTTTTCTTCCTCACATCTTGTAGTAACATATACTGAAAAAGAATTAGATTATGTGGCTCCTCTTGTGGAAACTAAAGCTCTTGTTTAATAAGAAACATGCATATACAGAAAGTATAACAGATAAGAAAATTTGTCGTAAGTCCTTATACTCAGTTGTAATAAGTTTTATCCAAAGCCTCAGTCTTCCTTTTTTTTTTTTTAAAAGGATATTATAATATTCTCTTTGAATGTGTACTTAGTACAACTAATAAAACATGTAAAATTACTGTATACATTTGATCTTATGATGTTCAGCATCATTGTATGGTTCATTTCGTCCTGTTGTGTAGAAACTGCTTGTGTGTTACGCATGCAGAAAGACAGAAAAATGCAGCTGGAGAAATATGGTATTTTCATAAAACTATTTGGCATTTCAGACATGCTTGTAGCTTTTGTCTAAAAAGGTAGCTGGACGTCCACTGAGAACCTATAAAAGATAAATTTATAATAGTATTGACAAGGCTATTCCTACAGCTTAAGCCACACTTGACAGAAATTGACATAGATATCTATACTGGATTTCAATTTCCTTTAAATACTTTAAGGCATAAACAAAGCTAAAAAATATACCAGGTCTATACCAGGAAGATAGTTCTATCCAGCTGAATAGACACCCTAAAAAATGCTGGAAGTTTACAAAGTTATGGTAATGTTTTGTTTCATATTGAGAGATATGATAATTTATTAATTATTTTACATGAGATATGGTTAATAAAGCTTTTTCTTTTGTTTATTTTATTTTTAGATTGTGCCCATCACTATAGCATCTGAAAACCTGATTACTTTCATGGCACAGTTTGCTTCTTTAATGATTTAGGCATTTATGTGATTATAATTTTCATTAATAAAGAAGTAGCCTGTGGGGAAACATGAAAATGGCAGTCAATACAATGAATAAGATGCACATAAAATGCTCTCAGTACATGCAAATAAACTGCATAGAAAATGACTGCCTTTTTTTTTAATGAGTTCAGAGCCATCAGGAAAACAAAGATTTAAGGGCTTAATAGTCACCTACTTGCTATGCTCGCTTCCAATGAAATCATTATCTGCTAACAATCATGGAATCAGTTAATCCTTAAGGTTGGAAAAGACCTTCAAGATCATCAAGTCCAACGGTAAACCAACTACCACAACCACTAAACTATTTCCTGAAGTGCAACATCTAAATGCTTCTTGAACACCTCCAGGGATGGTGACTCTACCATCTCCCTGGGCTACCCGTTCCAATGCCTCACCTCTCTTTCAGTAAAGAAATTTTTCCTGATATCCAACCTAAACCTCCCCTGGCACAGCTTAAACCCATTTCCTCTCATCCTGTCTCTAGTTACTTGGGAGAATAATCACATCAGACTTAACTATAATCACCTCCTCTCTAACACAAACTCTTCATAAATCACAGAATGTGCCTTTTTTTCTGATTAAGATGGTAGATTTTCAGCTACCTTTATAGAAATGCTGCATTACAAATGAAAAGAAAAGATAGGATAGGAGAAGCCTAAATATCTGCTTCTTCTAAACAGAAAAGTCAACTATCAAAAAAAGTCTTACTGCTCTGGAACAGGTAAAGGAAAAGAGGAAAGAACCATTTTATAGTGAAATGTACATTTCCTAAGTGGCAGCTCAACTTTCTTGTGGTTTTCAAGTAATATGACAGCTAGCATCAATGTTAACATGAACATTTCCTGCTAAGCTCCCTCCCTTTGTCAATATTATGGGGCTGCTTGAAGATTTTAATTTTTTTTTTTAATAGCTAAATATTTGTACCTATGATTCATGTTATTTCTTCTGTGAGTGTTAAGAACTTCAGCTGTCTCAATAAGCTTTCCATGCCTCTCATCAATCACTAAAGATGAAAGAAAAAGAAAAACACAAAATAATGGTTTCTAAATCCTCTGGTCCTATCATCTTTTAAGTCTCACTGCAGTCAACTCCATAGATATTACTGCTTTGAAGTAGTTGTTTCTTACAAAATGTGAGACAGCATTCATTATACACATAGAAAGATTGCATGATTATCTGGTGTTTCTGTAGCTGAAGACTTTTTATTTGTATGTGTGAAGACAGAGTTTAGAATACCAACTACAATCACTGGCCCACTTACTCTTTTGAAGTACTCTTTTGAAGCCCTGACAGTCTGAATGCCAGTAATATTCCTACCAGTAGAGTAAAACTCCAAAACCAACTTTCAGTAGCAGCTAGATGCTTTAAATTTATCACAGAAAACAGAATTTAGCATGGATACATGGAATGTCATTTGAAAAAATACTCTAAACTCAGCTGCTTTTCCAAAAACCTTGGGTAAAATATCTTCGAAAATAAATCATTCCAGTTTTGCATCAGAAAATCAATGATGATTATATGCTTTCAAAAGGTTTCACATAATTTAATATTCTTTCATTGCTTACAAAACAAATGTTTCTGATCATCATATATTCATTTTTTTCAAATTAACATTTCTAAAACCTTGTCAAACTACACTCTTGCTGAAAGACTAGTTTTAAACCTTCAACTGTCACCACTCTAGCACTTACAACTGCTTCCTTGAGTGGCTACATGGCTTCTATCATGTATTTATCTTCACAATGTAGATGTCAGAGAATAAAGTATTAACATTTCATTTTAATAATGGAAGACTAGCACACAGAGAAGTTATTCAGAGACAGCAGAAACTTTGCATCATATAGCAGCATTATAGCCTAAGAAATATTCTTCATATTCCAGTAAGTAACTAGTATAACAGCAGTCTAACTAACTAGGTTATTCATACTGCTATTGTGGAGTTGTTTAATCTAATTTAATAGGAAGTGATTTTACTCTAAGCTACAAATACATAGCAAAATACTACAGTCTTCAATTTGCACTGGCCTTTGAGGAGCAAAACCACAGTGCTGTAGAAACAGTTCCTTATTCTTCATTGTCACATATACTTTTATGTAAAAATATTAGAGATTTGTACTGAATTTTTTGGTCATGCAGTTAATGTTCTTCATGCTATACTCAATCAACATGATAGTAAAAGTTTGTAATAAAAATTTTGTTAACATTGTGTATAGATTTGTACTATGCTTTTAGCTTAAATGAAAAGATTCTTTGGGTGTAAATGGCAATATTTTGGTAGTGGGAGACTGCAGGGTTGCCATCTGTTGAATGAGGTCAGGGGATACCCTGTGCCAGACACATCTGGTTCCAGCCAGATCCACAATGAACCCACTGGAGGCCAAAGATGAGCCCAACAGCAAAGTGCATGGTGCTTGTGAAAACTTTTAAGAAAGGTCAGAGGAGCAGAAGGGATGGAACAAGGGCATGAGGGAACATCAAAGTATTAGGTGTATGGGGTCCTCCATGGAGGACAAGGTGCATCCCCAGCTAGACTGCAGCCCATGGATGAGTCCATGCCAGAGACAGAAAAACCTCTGAAGACACTGGAGCCTGTGAAGGACACATGATGAGCATAAGAAATTAACAAGGAAAGGGATAAACTACTGTATCCTGACCCTGACCACCTGCGTAGGTCATTGAATCTCTGAATGTGACTTGTGGCCATAACAAATCAGTGACTGGAATAGAGTTGAGACCAGGAAGCAGCGAGGGGAGGTGTCTGGTCCTGAGTGTTTACATACTTATTTCCTTTGTTTCCCAGTACCTGAATCTGTAACTAAATATTTATTGCCAATAAATTAACCTAAATTCCACAAGTCAAGTCAGTTGTGGTTGTTACAGTACCTGGTGAGTAGTTTTGCTGTCTTTATTTCAACTCACAAGTTTTCTTACTCCTGTTCTTCCTCTTTTCTTCCCCATTGTGCAGAGGATGGGTAAAGAGAGAGGAAGAAACATTGTGGGTGCTCAGTGGTTAGCTGGGGTCAATCCACCATGTAGAAGCAAAGACTATTCATAAACAACAGCAAACAATTATCGCAAACAATTATCTGGATTATTTTTTAAATATTTTTTTTTGCAACAGTGGCTAGGAATGCAGTCCTTTATTAGTACTGTTTCTGTGTGAATGCTTTAAACTGTACTTTTCAGAAATAGAAAAAGAAGATTAATTTGTTGTATACTGCCATAACATAAGATACTGCAGCAGCATCAGTAAAATATTAGACCTAAAAACATATTTAATGATATTGAGTTATTTTGCTAATTATTGAGTTAATTAATTTTTAAAGTGACATCACCCAGAATTATTCACCTTTCTCCAGACTTTTCAATATATTTCCCTCTTCCCCTCTCATGTGATGCATCACACCTGAAATCAATTCACCCCTTCAGCACATCTTTTATTCTTCTCATAAACTTCCTAATTGCTGAGGACAGACAGTAGAGTAAATATATAACAGATGAATGAAGATAATAATATCATTCTTTCTTCCAGTGGTCTGTATAACATCATTTTTGCTGATACCTTTCAATGTCTGACCTTTTAAACTGACAGGATATTCACCACTGAAGCTTTTTAAAGACAGCTATCTCATCTCAGAAAAATGGAGGGCAGACATTCAAGACTGACTTGTATTTGTCTCTGAATCAAACTGTCATTTTTGTTCTGCTAGTGTCTGTTCTCAGGTCTGGACAAGCAGTTACTCTGCAAGCTAGTTCATACAACCTTGAAATCTTCAGAATGTCCTTGAGAATTAATGCAGCCAGTTTATGCAACTACAATTCATGTATATAAGTGAGTTACACAGAATCTTGGCAGGTAGCAGTGCTAATAAACATTTAATTTACAACCCATACAATCCTTTTAACTTTGCAAAATGCTTCATGAATCCATCTATTTCCCCTGATTTATTATAATTCCTGTTTAGCTTCATTTATATGTATCGGGAACTATTCATGGTGTAAAACCTAGGATTAAGGTATGAGCAGTTCATGATTCAGCA
>NW_009952265.1:6493894-6531933 GCF_000747805.2 Chaetura pelagica
GGAATCACATAAGAATTTCAAGCTGGACATTTAAAAAATAACAACACTCACATCCCCACAAAAAAACATAGAAATAAACAAACAAAAAGGTCCATTAACATCCCTTTACCAGTGAAACTATTAGATATGACTGAGACCAAGGAACTCACTGCATCATTGCAGAAGCATCATATATCTGCTAAATTCACAACACAGGGTGTCAACCAACCAAACCAACTGTAGCAAAAATCTGTCCAGAATGCAAAGTTTTCAGGGAAATACCCAGGGCCAGAGATCAGGAACCAGTCACTGAACAATCTAGTAAATCTAAAAATTAAAGTACTTTATTGTACTTTGTTTCAAACAGATTATTTTTTCCTCTTCAGGAGATGATGGTCTATTAGTTTTATCAAGAGAAATTCCATTAAAGAAGGACTTAAAGAAAGTTATTACATTGGTGGGAATGTTGCAGATTTTTCAAATGTATTAATCTGTATTGTCTGGGTTTCCTGTATAAAAAAGTATAAAATATGTGGTTTATAATACTTCTGTAGGTTTTTTGACAGAAAATTAAAGACAATCAGGTATTTTTCCACATGATTGTTTGTGAAGTGTAAAAGGAAAAACCCGATATATGACACAATATTGAAAATAGAGAAATCTTTGAAGAACTTTGCTTTGAGTAGCAATTAGAGCTGGCTAATAATAATAATAATATGAATAGTAATGATAAGAAAATTTTTGTCCTGATTTTACAAAGTTCTTGGTTAATTAACAAATTTAATATTACAAAAACCTATTTTCTATTTTGCTATTCATAGCTGTTTGGAAAGAAAAAATCAAATTCTGGCTTTTTCACTGAATAGAATGCATCTGCACTAAATAACATGTCTATACAATCAGAAGAATGGAAATCTGATTTAACTGTACACCAACTGCATGTTCAGTATTAAAAATTTTCCTTAAACTTTCCTGGAAAATTACATTGAGGAATTTGGGTTTTCTTAAAGTTGGCATTCCAGAAACTCCTTTCTATGAGACTCTGAATAAAAATTGGGATGTATCTGTTTATAACATAGCATTTTCCAAATGGCCCAGCTGATTCTTTTTAAAGAAATAGATTGCTAAATTTCTCATTCATGGTACATATTCAAGTATCTCAGACACTTAGATCCCTGACTCTTATTTCCAGACATGATTACTATTATGATTTTATCTAAAAATGCAGATATTAGGCTGAGGTCTTAAACCAATTGTTGGAGATTGTAAGCAGAACTGATAGTGAAATACGTTGTATTCTGTTGACTAATCTTGATGCCTGAAGGAATTTTGATAAGTGACTAAAGTCAGTAAATGAGTTTACATTAAATATAGCGAGCAGTTAAGTGATGAGAATGAATCAGGTAAAAATAGGTTGGCTACTTTGCTGTAACTGGTTGCTCTGCTGACAAAGTGTGTATGTGGGCAAGGTCTAGAAAGTTAGTGCTGTAGCTCCAGTGAAAAGGTATCAAAGAAATGCAGACTTCTTGAATGCCGCATATCAATTCTACTGTGAATTTTAACATATAAAATACCTTCCCTCCTCATGTGTATAGTAACTCTCATTTATTCTGACAATATTTTTTAAAGTAATGGGATGAAGGGTCATTTTGACTTGTATGCACTTGCTGCAAAAGTGAACATGTATCAAACCTATCAGGATTTTCTGTGTTCTGGGACTTTTCTACCTAAAACTAATTTTAATTAATAATGAACATCAGTTCTGCTCTTTTTCTTATACTGTAATATTTCTGTTAAGTTATTCCATTTCCTACATTTTTTTCACCTGCAACACGAACCTGAGGTACAGAAAGAAATAAACAAATACAAAACTAGTATGGTAGTCTGTGTCATTCCCAGAGGAAGGAGAAATTCTGAAGAAAGAAATGAAAATAGGTTATGTTTTATCCATTTCCCAGTGGTAAATACTTATTACAAATTGAAGAACTGCAGGTTTTCCTCACTTTTCTTTTCTCATTTACTATTGCAGTTATTAACATGTTTTCCAAACAGTCCATAATAGATTATTTTAATATTCATACGTATTCCATACTGCTGTAATGCATGCAGAAGATTTACTTTAAGAGTCATAGATTTTTTTAGCTTCTGCTCATTATAACTATCTATCTATCTGTCTGTCTGTCTGTCTGTCTGTCAATCTACCATCTATCTATCTCTGCTTTGGTTAATTTTCTTCATCAAATTTGCCCATGCTTAAGACATATGATAGATTTAACATGCAAGAATTCTTTGTATCATTGGATATGCAAAGGATAATAAAAATATCATGAAGAAGAAAATAATGGTGGATATGTAGAAACACTGAAGTTTAACAGGATGAAGTGTGGAGTCAAACAGAGGTTAACAATAAAAAAAAAATTAGGAAGTGGAAAGATGAAATTCTCACGTGTAATCTCTTTGTCTACTAATGGTAATGTAGCCATGGGAAAAAAGCAATGAAATCTAACAATCAAGACCCTTTCAGCTGACATAGGGAAATATTTGTGTTATTATACAAAACCTTGTAAGACTTCATGAAGAATGTCATTTATAAACTTTGGCATTTTGTATCCTAAAAGTGAAACTTTGAAAATATTCCAACACTTAAAAATTAGGTGCAAGCATTACCATTCTCATATCTCTTTCAAAATGTGAAATGGAAATTTCAATACACAAGATAAATAATGAAAACTAAATTTGGACAACTGTCACAGAGATGCAATTGCACCTTAGCATTTTAGTTCATGTTTTACAGGCACTCAAAAAGGGACTACTCATAGAAATGCAGACTATAGTTACTACTATTCCTTCTAAGATACATAAGGTAAGAGCTAAATAAATAAGTTAAAATACACCAAAATCTTGCTAAATAATGATAAGATTCTAGCAAATAAAGCTGACTGGATGAGAACAATAACTGTAGAAAATAGTTTTGGAGAAGCTTTGTGGTGATTCAGCAAACATCATGTTCACAAATTGTAGTATACAGGAAATGGAGCAGAAAGTCAATAAAAAACTTAGAAATTTCTACATCACCAGTTTAAGGAAAGAGATTTTGGTAATCCCCAAATGGCATTTCATTAGAGAAATTGCTTATCATGGATGTCTGCTAAAAAATCCAGGCATGGCTAGAACTTGCATGCCAGGTTACTCAAAAGTGACATTTGATTAAGCTTAAGGACAGATTTTGTAAAAAGACAAAAGGGAAATGTTACCTGTATTGATGTCAGGTTGCAAGACCTGTATAATTTCCAGTATACAAACTCTGGATGTTAATCGGTGAAGCGTGATCTGTTGTGGGAGGCTTGAGTGAGCACAGTGTAGAAAATTTACATGTTTTGCTGCCTGTCTACCCAACTGGCAATCATTACATGGAACATGAGGCCTTTTTAGATGGTAGAACAATAAAAAATCGTTTGTAATATTTCAGTGTCATGACTTCCATTTAAAACTTTATAAATCAGAATGCAGCAGACTAACACTGAACATTTATGTTCATTCAAATATCTGAGCATGAACCTTCCCATTGAAGACATGTTGGTATCCAAAGACTGTAAATATCTCTAAAAATATATATAATCTATTTTTTTTAATGTGGTTGTAACACAATGAAAAAATATTTTCACATAATTAGCCATAATGATGAGTTTGAGTTGCTCGTGTAGTTCTAGAACAAGGAAAGCACAGAAGTTACTTTCAAGTTTGCATTTTCTTTTCTTTTAGAAGCACTGAATTTTGTTAACTGCTTGTTATGCACAGATCTTACTTTCCCTGTTCAACTGCCAAAGTGGCCATCCACAAATTTACTCACTTTCTTCCTGTTTTCTCCCCCATTCATGAAAGGGGAGTGGTGAGTGGTTATGTCAGTGTTTGGCTGTCAGCCAGGGTCAAGTCTCCACCCCTAAAAAAATTATTTCTGTTTTTTCAAACATTACTTAATTATTTTTTTCTTTCTCCTTTTTGTCATTTTAATTTTTTTTAAATTCCAAAATGTATCTTAAGAAATAAATATGTAACAAATAAAAAGGCAATTTTGCTCTTCTGGGAAATTTACATAAATTAAAAAGGCAACCTTGTCTTTAAAGTCAGATTACTTGGAATAGAAATAAGGCCAATTATTAAATTGCATTTTCTTTTTGCATATGAAGTGATCAAACACTTAAAATCCTTGCTCTATATTTCAGAAAGTCCCCAAAATAATGTGATTTTTGTATACTGGCAGATTTTACCAGGAGTTTTGAAACCTCCTAAGGGATTCAGGAAATTTGCATGCATAGACTATTATGGATAAAGAGAACACATTATTTACCTTGACATTCATGGACCTGTTTATGTCTGGTTTTCAGTTTGGCTGGTCCTTTTTTGTCTTTTTTTTTTTTCCCCTGAGTGAATGTACTCTTATGCCTCCCCAACAAGTAGACTAGAATGAGCTTTCATTCAAGGCAGATAAATAATAATGTGTCTTTATAAAAGTAAATGTTTCTCTTTCAACCCAATGAGTCAAAAAGAGTCAAAAAGTTAAGTGTGTGGAACAATGTATGACAGATGATGAATGCAGAAATACAGGAAAGACACAGTTGCATTTTTTAGAACATTTTGTATGGTAAGGTAGTACCAACAGTCGTTTGAAAATGAGCTGGCATAGGTTACTAATGCAGAAGCATAGAATTTAAAGATCAATGTTTTATGCGCTGAATAATGCTCATTTAAAACTTACTGCAAAAGGGAAGAACAAATAAAATTATGTTTGATTTAACACTTCTGAGATTATCTGAATTATTTGTTCTTTTTGGGAGCTTCCAAAAAGAATAAGGTAGAGATTAAGTCTCTACCTTAGAAAAGAAGGTATGATGTATAACAAGACTATAGACAGGTAGAAAAGCAGTTTAAACATTTTGTTAAATGAAACAGTTGAATGAAGACAAATGTAGAACAGTGATGACTTTGATGGGTCTTTATCACACAATACCACATTAATCATAAATTATAAGCTATAAAAGGGAATCCTTCAGTCAAAATACAAGCCTGTTTGTATCACTAATGAATGATGAGCAACAGAAACACAAAATCCAAATGTCAATGTGAAGAATACTGATGACTTTGATAAGTACATTACACAGGCATCCCCATGATTCATAAAATAATGTAGAATTAAAAGGACAAAGAATTTTAGTTTCAATCCCACATGAGAAGCCTTTGTGTGATTAAAATTTAGTGGCTTGCTGCAATAACTTTAAATGAAAGAAGAAAACTACTTAAAACTGAAAAACGTGAAGATTATAGGCTTAAATGAAATAAATCAGAGTGAAAAGGAATTAGTTTATTTTAGAGTGCACTTACTGATACTTCATGAATAACGTATTCTTTCAGTGAATGGCATAATATATTACACATTATATACATAGTATAGGATTCCGCAAACATTTTGTGCCCCAGTATCCATGTCAATAGACATGAAGAACTATTAGGGGCAACTATCAAAAGACTGTTTAATATTTGGTTAAAAGTCTTTTTCCACAATAAAGTCTTTCCCCTGAATCAGTTCTTAGTATAAAACCCAGCTATACAGGCTATCTTGTGAGAGCAGTCAGTGTTGCTTCTGAGGGTCTTGCAAAAGGATGGAATAATCCACATTAGCTTGCTGGAAAGAAATGCAGAGGGATCCTCTAAAGGGATTAAATTGAATCCTGTTCCAGAGGTGACAGAGACAATAAAAGACAATGCTAAATTAATAGGAATTGCAGACATAATTATAGATTATAATCTAATATATACAGTGGCTGTTTAAGATGCCATGCTCCAACAGGTCCACTTCCCTCTTGTGTTGGGGGATTCAGAGCTGGCGGCAGTACTCCTGATGAGGGCAGGATAGAGGAACATTTATGTAGGATATTATACATATTTGCTTTTTGCATTACCTTAACTTCTGCCTTCAACAAGGAAGTGTTCTTCAAGCAACGAGCTACTTATGTGGATTCTCTTTAAGTTATCCCATGTTGAAGGTGCAAACTCTGATAGATAAGACTACAATAAAATCAGATATCTACCTTGATAATCTTAGAGACAGACTTGACATCACTTCTGTTACTTAATTTTAGCCTCCTTCCAGGCTAAGGGGATGTTAGAAATTTCCTACTAATAGATTTTATTTATTTTTTTCAAACAAGAATGATGACTTAAAAAAAAAAATCAGGTGAAGGTTAGTTTAAGAAATTTATTGAATTTACAGGAATAATGTTTTTTTAAAACTTCTTATTATCTGAATACAATGCTTTAAGTTACGTATTTTCAGAATTTTCTTTGTATTCTTTGGTTGGAGAAAAAAAAAACAACTTGATAGTTTAATTTTTATGAAAACAGAAAGCTGCAGCTGGCCAAGTATATAAATTAACTTTTACAATATACTTTTTGGCTGCATGGATAATAATAAATACAAGATCATACTTCCCATTTTCTAACCATCTCTCCAAAAGTTCATTTGTAAGAGTAATATAGAACAGCAAGATTTGAAAAAACAAAAACAAAAAACAGGCTTACACAAATGTAACTGAAACTTTTAATTAGTCTTATGTTATTTTTAGACTGTCTCAAGGCTTCATAATTGAGCCTTTACAGTTACAGTTGTTCAAACACAAGACCGGTAAGAATCTCAGATTCATGATGTTTACTAATGAAGCCAGCCTGAAAACCTCTTCATTGAATATTGCAATTTGATTACTGTCATATTCTTATTGGACCCTTGATTTGCATTTTAATGAGCACATAGTGTTTGAAATGTAAACCAAGGTGTTATCAAGGGTATTTCACTAGAACTGACAAGATTAAAATGAAAAATATCTAATGTTCAATTTTACAGAAACGTTGAACAAGGAATTTAAAGACAGAAACATTTTGATATATTAGGAGCATTTTATAATAACTGACATTAATTAATAAATTTTAAATTACAAGAAATTCCAGTGAACGAATATATTTTAATCTCCTTATCAAGAAATGTATTTGTGAAGATTATTGATTTTCCAGTCAACATCCAAATAGGTATCTACACTTCTTCATCCTCATTGGTCTTGAAATATTTATTCATTGTGAAGAAGAAATATTACAGGAAGAGATACAAATTTCTTAGGAACATAGGAATTGTTTAATCCAGGTTCACAAGTTCATCAGTTAAATAATTTTTAAAATTTAATTTCTTCTTTATTATCAATTTCATTATTTATTTTTCTTTAAATTAATGTATTTTCTAATGCACCTAAGAATAAGAAGAGCTATATATCACAGGAGGAAAGGCTACTTGCATGCAAAAATATATTGCTGTTATTTTATTTTGCTATTTTTTTTCCTATCTTAGGCCTTTATATAACGCATTTTAAATAACAAGCACGTGAATGTCTAACTACTCAAGCAATTGTGGAAACATCTGTTTGGACTGATCTGTTATGGTTTTATTTTCTGTGTCCATATTTGGAATGGGTTTAACTTTATCCGACAATATCATCAGTCCTCCTGTACTAAGTACTTTGTGTAAATATGCCCAGAATCTTGACCCTACTGATATGTCAACCACTAAAAAAGAGTATCTGTACTGATCACCATTCTATGGAACTTACTTCATATTTCAGTTGCTTAAAATAATGTTATTATACTCAACAGTTCTTCCATATTTAAAACATTTTCCCTTCAGTAATCACATTTTCACTCATTTCATCATGTATATTTTATGGATATCTAGATAATACTACTTAATTTTTGACCCACTGTGGTAAAGAAGGCTCCCATGCTAATTCATTTGAGGTTTGGGGTTTGTTTGTTTGTTTGTTTGCGATAGATTTAGCCAGTTCTTTTTTTTTTTTTTTTTTTTTTCTTTTTAAGTTTGGAAGTGCAAGAAACAAGTTCAAAAAAGCTGATAGATGGATAGGTGGCATTTATTTCCAGGAATAAAGAACAGTTGAACTTTGCTTTGTTTCTCTCTGCAAGAGTTTTTGTTCCATATTAAGGTATTGAGAATGGGCTGACAAATAAAGCAGTTCAATAGCTGATCTGAGAATGAAGAGAACCACAACAGTAAAAACTAAGGCTATGAAGAGGCTGATATCTGAATTGTACATTGTATCCATAGATAAGCAGTGGAGTTTAGCTTTATTTTTATTTTGTTATTCTGGAAAAACATCTCTGGTGACACGGTACTGTAACTCAAAATGTCGGTCAATGACCTTTTCTTCTTTCCAGGATGGTTCAATTGCAGTCTTTCTCAAAAAACAATAAAAACAAATCAGCAACAGTTGTAAAAGGTTGCAGGTCCACTTATATTGTTATGTCAGGTCTGATGATCTTACTTTCAACTCATTCTGCATCAGAAAACTTAAATGAACTTACTTTCCTTTTCTTTTCCTTTTTCTTTTCCTTTATCCTTTCCTTTTTCCTTCCCTTCCCTTCCCTTCTCTTTTATTTTTCTAAATATGATGTTGTTTTTTGGTCAACATTATGTAAGACAAGTCTGAACAGCAGGCTATGTGAGAATGATTAGGAAAGGAAAGAGTAAATTTATCATCTAGAGAGCATCACTGAATATCTTCTCTTCTTATAAAAGCTATACAAGGGTTTCAAACACCTTTCTTGAGAAGAACGATATTTTTAGACACATGGAGTATTGCAGCAGACAACAATCAGGATTCAACAGTGAAGAGATGAAGAGAACCATTTTCAAAGGCTCCTGGGTGAGTTATGCATTGATATTCCACTGGCTTTCAGGGGAAACTAACTACCCAAGTGACTTACAACATAATTCATCTCCCTGAATTCATGAACCTGAATTGCTGGTTTCATCCATGCATTTAACACTGTTCACCATGGACACACTTTAAAAAAAAAATAATATTATTTTTTCTCTGGTTACTGAATTTGCCATGAGCTTTCCCATATATGTTACTATTTTTGTGTTAACCATAAGTATTTGCTATTTTTAAAAAATTAAAATAACTAAAGAAGAAGAATGGTTCTGTACAGTTTTCTCCTTTTAACACAATTATTCGTGGTATTTAGTTAGGAGCACAAGTTTTGTGACTTTTTCTAGTTGTTTACATGGTGATATGAATGCTTAACATCTATCTATTGTGAAAAAGAAATTCCAGGAGACACTAAAAAAGAAAAAAAATAATCTTGGATGAATAATAACATGCTTAAATTGTGATTTTTACTTGGATTATTAAAAAAAAATATATATCATAAGTAGCCAGCTGCTATTTGAATTCTCACAATTAGTGGGAAACACTGGACAAGCCCAATTTTTCCAATGGAAAGGTGTCTCTCAGTCTGTCAGTAGGTATGATACAATCATGATGTAATCAATTTAATAAATGTATGCATGCCAAACCCTGACACTGAGGAAATTCTTTCAACAGAGTCGCAGTTTTCAGTGCTATATTTACTGCTTGTCTATCCCAATCACAGCCTAACTCCTCTGCCCAAAGGAGACATCTTCACTTATGACTTGGCACACTGTGAACTTAACAGATGGGCAGAAGTGTAAGTAGCCAAAAGCTAGTAGCCTGTGTACATTTAGGGTATTTGTTGATGACAGGATTCTCAGACAGGAATTTTCAAACAGCTGTCAATCCTAAAGCTATAACCAGACATTTAAAATGATACAGCATTACTAATTCAGCTTTGAGATATTCCCACTTTAAAAAATGGGAACTTTGAAGCTATACAAGAAAGACTTTTTTTTAAAAAAATTTATTCTGTGGTACATAGAAGCTTCAACAAAGAAACATATGCAAGACTTGAATGTCTTCACACAGTCTTCATGCACTGTGTCCTCGACATTATCTTCAGCTGAAATTTGAAGCTGCAGGGATATGTTTGGAAACCAGGCGAAGTAGAATGTTGTCATTTCACCACAAATAGATGTACTGATGCAGGAAACAAAGGCAATTTAAAACTCAGTGTCCACTGAGGACATCAGACCTTTTGAACTGTCACACTCAGACAGGGTCAAGATAGGCAAACTGAAATTACTATTTCAAATTTCTTAAAGATTTTCCAGAAAATCCAGTTAATGCTCCCAAATCATTTTTGTCTTTAGAGTCAAAGGATCACATGGTGAGCCTGATTGGTTACGTCAAGATGAACAGGAGTTTCTTATTATCTTTCAACATCTGTGATAAATATTTGATCTGTGACATTCAGTTTCTGGGAAATGTTGCCAACAAGGATGCTAGCATGAAAACGTTTTGATTGTAATCAGAGTGCTGCTAAGCATTTTTGGAAACAAAGAGGATGCTTGTGTATTTTGGAGCAGCACACAATCTCTATGGAAGAGAATAAAAGTCACGTGGTCAGAGAATATCGTGGCTTCTGTGTCCCATACTCTCATCATGTTCTTGCTTCCAGTGCTTTGTAACAATGGTCTTCCCACTTACCCTCTCTCTACTCTGATGCAGCCGGAATATGGCAAAATGTTTCAATACTTTCCGTCTCCCTTTTAAAGGGATTTTTGAGAATTGATTAATATTTTTACATGCTTTGGGGTTCTACCTATAACATGCTAATGGTTTAGTGGACAATGTTTAATAAGAAAAAAATTAAGATTGCCATTTTTATGGAACGTTTGTCATAGAAGTTTTTATCCACAAAGTACACTGAGCCACCATCTATAACACAATAAAATTAAATCATGATTGAGTAATACTAAGCTTTCAACATAGAATATTTTTAATAAAAATTTAAGAACTTTCGATAACCTGGAAAAATATTTTTTAAATACTGAATATATATTTTTAATTTTTAGTTGTAAGCAAATGTTTTGTTCTTAAATTGTTTTAAATTTGTTTGAAAATCTTTTGTGACAGGTGAGGTTTCTGCTTGTCATGTAGATGAAAGCAACAAAGTTATTAGAGACAAAAACTAAAATGCCATTTTTTTGTTTTATTTTTCTTAGTGGCTTCTTTGTACTTCACTGTGTTTACTGTACAGTAGCTACCTGCAAGTACAGTCCACCACAGTATTTAGCTGATTATACAACAACATACATGAGAGAGCTCTAGTATATTTGGGATCAGACTTTCATATAGTCTAGACAAACAGGAGACAGACACTGTTGAAACTGACTAAACTAGTCCACCAATATGCTCTTCTGCTGCTTCATATGCTGCTTTGCTGCATGATACTGGCCTAGGCCTGCTAAGTCTTTAAGCTTGAGCTGTGACATGTCTATTAGGTAACAGTAGGGTTGGAAAAAAGCAGAACATGGGACTTCGCAAGCATATGTCCTCTCACTGACATTCTCTTAACTCCTTTGTATGGATATACATGGAAGAAAAGCAAAAAAAGCAGAGAGAAATTATCATCTGACCTTGGAATCTGACCTTGTACATAAGTTTATTAAGAAAGTTTAGTAAGAAGGAAATAGCCTTAATACCTCCTATGTAGAGAAAATAGAGTCTGATTAAAATAGGAGCATCAGAACTAGTAAATAAAGAATGTAGGTGATAAAGAATATCACACAGTGTAAAAAGAAATACCATATCTCCAAAAATCTCATTAGGATAAATAATACTTTGTCTCAATAGGGGTCGTTTTGAGCACATTATATTGAAAATTACTTACTTTTCACTCACCTAAAGGTGTCTGTTTTACACTTCATGATGGAAAGCAGCTTCCTTTTCCAGGAGTCTCCTGAGCATGGAAAGAAATGGTACAGGATGTTTTATCTTACATTTTTGACAAGTTGTTTAACTGCTTTTGCTGAATCACATTTTAAAACCTTGACAGTGACTTAAATGACCATGGATTGAAGTTTTGCTTCTAACATACCATAATGTCATAATTCTGTTCAACAAGGCAGTGAACAGCAAGTTTAAGCAGTGCAATTCTCTATGTATGTGTGTGTAGTTCCTCATCCCTCCTTAATAAGTATGCAGAGATATATATTGTACAAGACATAGCAAGCCAGGGGAAAATCACCCCATTAATCTCCAGCAACTGGGGTGGTTTATTTTGTAATGAAATTTTGTTCTGTCTTTCCAATACAAATTGGTGTCTGTTTCCTAGTACTTTTTAGGTTCAATAGAAAATATCTTAGACAGAAAATTGTTTTTTTCACTCTCTGCAGGTCATGTGCTTTGCACACAAACACAACCCAGAAATACTTTTCCTGCAGAAAAGTACTCAAGAAGGAAGAAGTCTGCTCTAAATTCATATTGGACTCTTCATAATTTGTTGCTAGTTGCTGTTTTTATTTGTTTTGGTTTTGTTTGTTTGTTTGTTTTTATCTTGATTTGTAAAGGACAGAAAAGAAGTTATTTGTGCAGTATATGCATGAAACCCTTTAGTTTATTATTAACTCTGTTCCATGTTCACACTGATAGAGACAGAATATACTAAAACTGCTATTCTTCATTAATTTTTATTCTTTCTAACCACAGTAATATTACTGATTGACAAGGCTGGTCCCTGATAATGATAGGCTTTAGGATTATGGATCTTCTTTCACTTTCAGTGTTTAGACAGAAACATTTTGTGCATGCTCCAGGCCTATGAAGTAGTCTTTTTCTTTCTCTGCAAATAAATAAAAAATAATGTCTTATTACCTTGGACTATGTGTAAATAAAAATTTCATTTAAAAACTGGAGTTCTGGCCTAAATTCCATGTGTTGTCCAGTTGGGTCTGCAGGTACTTTGACATAAAGAGAATCCCCTTTAATTCATTGGGAACTGTAGAAAATGTCTATAGCAGAATATGGAATTCCTTACATCCAGTTCTACCAGGCCAAGACTCAGCATACATCTCTAAAAATTTATTTGCCCCATTGTGATGGACCACACAAAGATTGTCTATAGGCCTTTATCAATCTGAACTTCGGAAAAAAAATTTTACAACTACGGTGCTTATAAACATTTAATAATTATATAAAGGTTAGTATATAATAACTTTACAAGGAGCTCTTGTTCTCTAAGGAGCTGGCCTTGAAGAGAGTGGATTACTGACATATTGGAAGAACAGTTCCTGAGGCAAGAGGTGGAATGGAGAGTTGAAAACTGCAGCTGGTATAATGTTTTGGATGGTCTTGTATTGGAAGTATGTAGTGTTTAAAGAAAAAAAAAAAGACAAAATATCATAATGCAACCCCTCCTGTTCAAGTACAAGAAACAGGCAAAATACTCAAGTTTGGTATGGAGAATTTAAAATATCAGGCCTTTATCACAGAACAGAAGAGTTCAGTACGTAACAGAAGTAATTCTTAAATAAAGGAGTATTTGATTTTACTATAAAACCTGAAACACAGTATTTATTGTTTGCAAGACCACTGATGTTATGGAGAATTTTTGCACAAGTTTAGAACTTCTCAAAAGTCATAAAAATGAGTATAAATGTTCGTTTCAGTATTTCCTGACAAAATGCATCCCGATTTCCTTTTCATTATTTTTCCATTCTGAAATGGTACATATGATCAACATATACAAACAAGATAATGAAGTTAATTCATAACATGAATAATACATTCAGAGAACTTTTCTTCTAAATTATTCACCTGCTGAATCTCTTTGAAATTCAAAGGAAATCAAGATTAGTCACAGCTCATTGGCTGACTGAAAACACAACTATGATTGCAATTATTATTGTTCTTTTGGATAATTAAACAGGTAAAAAATAGGCAGAGTCTACAGGATTAATATATCTCTGAAAACAACAGAAGTAACCAAAATCAGGATATTAATCATTAATAAACTTATGTATAATTTATAGTATCTTTTTTTTCTGCAAAGTTAAAATATGACATTATTTCACACTTGGATTGATTTTAAAAATGACCCTTCAGTATTTAAAAGCTTGCTAGTAGAGGCTTTTGGCATTAAATGTAATGGAATTACATTTATTTCATAGTGATAATTCTGGATTAATGTTTTCATCTTTGCAGTGCATAAATGCATCTAAATTCAAGTTAACTGAAGCTTTGTAGATGATTTACAATGGAACATTAAGAAAGTAGAGTCAGCTGCCATTCTGGATTAATTAAACCCTAATATAAAGAGAATTACCAAATATCCACAATCTTCATTTCCTTGGAACTAAAAACCAGAAAAAACTCAAACAGGAATATGAGACCTTTTTTTTTTTCTCCCAAATATTCTCCTCTAATACTGTTTAGTTGCATTACAATCCCATTAATTCCAACAGAGGCACAGAAGTCTGCAGCTGTGTAGACATTTGCAGGAAAAATAACAGTCAAACCACATTTTGAAATGTTAAAAAAAGTTTCCACACATCTTTAAGAGTTTTGAACTAATGAGATTAAATCCTAAATTTTTAAAAATATTTCTGTTACTTCCCAGAAGGTTTTCAAAACCCAATATGTTTTTTCATTAAGAATGTGAAACAGTGCTCTTAAAAATGTGAAAAATTAATCTTTTGCCCAAAACCTTTTATCCAAATCCTGCATAATATGTTCTCATTTTATCTACAGAACTGTAGAAGTTTTGTGGAAACTAGTGTCGTGGAAACTACTGTCATGGAAACTGTAGTTCTTACAGTAATTTTATGCTAGTGTAAGTGAATAACCTCACTCCATAGAGAAACTTTAAAAAAAGGATTAGAATGACCAAGAGAAGAAGCAGCAGCTCGTAAAAATTGGTAAAACAAATTCAGAACCAAATTCATGATAATGAAAAGAAAATTCTCACAGATTTTATAGTTCCTGAACTCAGTGTTGCTCATGGTCTGAGACTATCATGGGTGCTGCGTGTCTGAATATACCCATAGACACTGGGAATTAATTTGTAAACCTCAAATATATGTAGATATGAAAGACTGGCTGAAGAATTCAGTTAAAAGTTTTTTTTATATATCCATTTAACTGCATCACAACCATACAAAGTTCTTTGCTGGTCAAAAGGTACAAAAATGCATTGTCCCTGAAACAATTAGACATCACTGATAGATTAATGTAATTACATGTTAGTCTGCACCATTCTGTCTGAGTCTAGCTGACAATGCATCATTGCTCTGACTGGGATAATATCAGGTTTATGGAGATTTTCAGATTAAATAAGAAGTATTTGCAGCTACTCAGAGATCCTGAACAAGGTTGTTTTTGACAACAGTTTAGGCATATGTGCCAGAAAGCTGAGTTCAGGCAAGCTCTCCTTTGCTTTGGCCTTTAGTAACTCCAGTAAATACATACTTAAAATCCTGATTTTGTCAAATCTTTCACTAGGTACCAGTAAACCAGAAATTAAATCTGGAGGTCCTACAGCTAGGGTTGATGTTGGAACTTGTGTGAAGTCATTGTTTTCATGCTGTGATCTGAGAACTACTGCTGTAGTATTTGATGTTGTCATGTGGCCTGCAGAGAAGAAACAATCCAAATTGTATTTTCCATTTAATGGGAAATACTTTCAGAATTATTTGAGAAGCCTTTTCAGCCTAGCTGGCCATCCAGTACAGGATCCTTGACTTTGGCCTACATCATCAGGCTGACAAGATGCTGACTCTAACAGACAACATACAGACTTGAAACAACAGTAGAAATCAAGTCAGCCTAAAGGTATAACAGATTTGTAAAACAATAACTTTGCCCAACACTTCCAATGCAGTCATAGTATTTGCATATTCCTTCTTGCAGTTAGATGATTAAAAGGAAAACATTTGTTCACACTTCATTTACATTTATTAACTTGCTGGTGTTGTTACTCATCCAAGGAAAGAATATATTCTGAGCAAATAAGTTACATTTCAGAAATTAATTAGTAAAAGTAATTACAGTTATTTTGTAAATTAATGAACTTCAAGCAAATATGCACTAAAAATTGTATTTATTTGTCTCAAAAAATATGTGTTTGTAGAACATTAATAAATCATCACCTTGAGGCAGTGGGGCAAATTCAAATAGATTTATTATGAATACAGGAAGAGTAAATTTTGAATGATGTGTGGTTTATTTGTTAGCTACCAGCATTCCAAAAGGGTGTTTAGGTTAATATTCAATGTAGTGACATTCATCTGGAATGTCATGTAAAAACACGGTTCTTCACATTTAAGAAGGGAATTTGAAATAAATGACAATAGAATGGTCAAGGCAAGTGTCTTAATGTCATTTGATAGGGAAGGAGACAAAAAAATTTTTGATTGCTTGCCCCTAGGAATTATAGCTGCTTTTTGTAAATATGTTGGTTGTGTAATCATCATAGCAGGGGAAGAAATGCTTAAGTGAAAGGAAAAATCAGGGAAAAAACCCTACATGCATATGAATTATATAAAGAAGAAAATGTGTTTTGTTTGTCTATGAAAGATGTCTTAAGTTCCTGTCAGAGTGGGATTGAAGTTCACTGACACCTTTTACTTCCATATATTTCCCCTCCACATTATTGTCTGTTGACTTGACAGAATAGAATTCAGCTCATGATGCCTTGCGCTAAACAAAATTTCTTATGCTTATCTTGTATAAATCCCTTTTCAGAGGATGTAGATACACACTTGGGATCTCTCTTTGAAGTATTCTCTTCTGTTTATGAGAGTCACCACTCCTGCGAATAAATGAATTATGGTAGATACAAGCCCACAAATGACAACATTTACAATCCCAGAGGAATATCCAGAAGCAATAAGGTACAAGAAAAACACTTAAGGTACTGCTGCAAAAGAGTAGCGAATCAGTCTTTTTCAGAAATGCAACTATGTTGCTCACACATGCCCCACTTCAGTATCAGACAGTACTTGATCCTAGGGTAGTGTAGATAAGAGAAGGGCTCTATATAATTAATATTACACAAAGCCTCTAAATTAGCATATAGAAGAGGAATAAAGCCTTATGTACTAATTTCCGTATCTTTTCATACCTCAAACAGGCCTATAGCTCACTGTTCTTCCATCAGCTGGGCTTACTGGCCTTTCACAATGTCAAGATACATGTACCTGCAAAAGACTCTCCAGCTGCTGCACAGCACAGCTGTATGAAACAGCAGGTGGTGGTGGTGAGTGTTATTAAACACAGTAGGTGAAGTCTAGGGTTGAAACTCTGTGGAAGTTTGTTGCTTTCCTTAGAGTTTTAATAGTTTGGAGAATTACAAAAGAAAAGTGGAAGTGGTTTAGACCAAGGATCACAACAGTTCTTTATTATGTCTCCAACAGTGACCTCTCACTATTCTTATAGGGTGACCACAATGGGGACCAAGAAAATCCCTACACTGCAAACAGTTCCTGTGACACCACTGTAGAAGTCAAGCAAGACTATTTGTGTCTTTGGATTGCAAATTTCAGCTTAAAGTTTAAATCACCCCTAAAGCATACATGTCATTAAAGTTAGCAAGGTCTTTTACAGGTGTTAGTATTATGCTTTACCCCTTTGTAAGGGCATACCAAAATGAGAGGGAAAGCTTCATAGAATAACTTCACCTTGCAGTCCAGGTCTACTGTCTCTTATTATTTTAGAGACAATTATTCTTTTTTACCAAGTTCTTTGAAGGTACATAACTATATGTATAGCTTTTGAAAAACAAACAAAAACAAAAAGGAAAAAAAAAAAAAAGACATCTTATGAAACGAAAACACAACTCTTTAGGACTGAGAACTCAATTCCATGTTTTCAATCTGTCAGTTTTAGTTATAAAATGAACATTTCAGATTACAACAGACTCAATTTATGGTGTAACAAGCAAAATATACCAGAAGACACAAAATCAGCAGCAACCACTGCTGTCGAAGACACATAATCATTACCATATGCCTAAAGTAGCTTCCTTCTTAAGGGCAGATTAGCAATTTGTCTTTTTCTTAAAGCTTGAATCACACATTAACATTGTTTGTACAAAGGGAAATTATGGCTTATCACTTCTTCCTTCCAGGAGATCACCTGTAATAATATGAAAGGTTTGTGTGAGGAAACAGAGAAGTTTAGTGCACACATATCAGAGACATTCACCAGGAAGGAGGAGAAAAGGTTGAATTGAATGAAAGAATGAACAAACAAATGAACAAAGGAATGAAGAAGGGAAGGGACGGAAGGGAATAATTTGATTTGTTATACAATAAGAACATAACAGCAAAACCAGCATTATCTGAGAGGTGAGAAACGAACTCCTGCTATATAATCAATCTAACAATTTAAATTTCAGGTTTGCCTGAGTCTTTTTCTTTAGATTACATCTGAATTATCATATGTTTTTAAAAAATTTAGAGATTTCTCTATGATATTTCTTGAGTGTGTAATAAAAGTAATCAAATACCATTAAACCAAGGATGTAGTTTCCAGTAAGCACCCATATGTGTATATGTACATCGGTATTTCCTGCACATATAAGCAACATTCTATAATTATTTATTATTACATTTTTTTTCTGAAATAATAACAGATTCACAAATATAATTGTGTGGTCTATTTTATATATCTTGTCTGGCTTAGAAAAAAATAAATAAAAATATAGAATCCCCTGTAGGCTTTTAAAAGCCAGGTTTCTTAAAATGAAAGAAAGATATGTAACCTTCTAACTAGCTTACTCTGGCTCATGTTTTTGAGGCAGATGTTACAAATGATGAGACTTGTCTGTACTGGGCCTCAGTGTAGAAATTATTGACCACTGCAGACATAGTGCTTTCAATTGTTTTGCCAATTATGAGCTTGTGAGTAATACTCCAGAGCACCCTGGTTAGTTTTTGGTTTCACTCCCTTGTCACTATTCGTAGAACAGAAACAGAAATATAAGGATACTCTTCCTGGAAAATTTGATGTCAAGAGACAAGATACTCTCTATTTCTTTGTTCACTTGGTTATGTTAAATCTAGATATTAGCTCTATCAGTCCTTAAAAATAATTTAAGATCTCAGCTGCTTTACCCTCTGTTCTCTTCAGGATACATTATTTCTCACAGAGCTTTCATAACACTGTCTTGCCTGACATCTGAAATATATGGCACAGTCTCAGGGCTACTGAGGGATCAATTAGTATGTATGATTAGATTTTGTTTCCCTGTCTGCACACTGTGTATACTCTCTTTTACTTGAATAAGGGCTATGTTCTAAGGATTTTTTCTCAATTTAAATTGGTAGCCCAAAGTCTAAGCATGTCTTAGTTGAACTGTCTTTTTGTGACATGTATTTTAAAATGTACTATTTCTACTGAAGCCTGTGGAATATTTCTAATAAGAATATACTGAATGTTTACAAATCACCTTCCTCTGTGACACTCGTAATTTTTTATAGTCTCTATTTGTGACTGTATATAAGTGCTCAATAGTTAAAAAGTCATTGATACGACCTTGAAGATGTCCCCTTGGCTCTGAGCAAAGGGGTAGAGGAGTGGGAAAGTCTAATTATTTTTCCTCTTTAATGGATAGTGATTTCAATTTTCAATGTGGAAAACGTGACATAACCAATGATTCAGCTGGTGGATAAATTTCTGGTCTCCTCTAAGTTGATCAAAGTTCAGTTCAGATAAGTCACTCGAATACAACCAGGACTTCAGCCCAATTCATCTGACTGGTGATATTGTGGATTAATTACAAAGCAAACCAGTCAACTAATACATGAGGGTGTCCCAGTGATTTTGTTCAACCACCAATGGATTCAGAAGATTTAATTTTGAAAACAACCATCATTTCAGTTATTCAATAACCTAAATTATTATCTTTAAAATCACAAGAGTTTTTGTGATATCAAAAACTGTGGGTAGTAAAAGCTAAAGTTTACTTGCAAAAGGATCCAAAGCATATTCTGATACCATTTATTTTTCTCTCCTCCCTGTGGAAAAAAATCCTTTTTGAATAATGACATTTTATGTTGCTTTCCAAAATGACAGCTGCTCTGTGATATATTCTGAGAAGATAAGTTTTGTACTGGTTAAAAACCTTCCTCATGGTGCACTACTAAGACAAAAAGTTGACATTCTTGTGTAAATATCTTGGTTCATTTAACTAGATCATTAAATTCTGATCAAAAAACTTTGCTATAGGAACCTTAATTTTGGGACCTTCATAATTACCTGGGGAACAACAATACAATGGGCATTGGTAGTGTCTAGTAAAAAAAATTACTCAAAGAAGACTCTCTCAGTTCAGAATATATCCAGATTTTGTGTAGCAGCAACTCCGCCTTTTAGGGCTTAGAAAGGCACGTAGAAATTATTTTATTACTTTATTTTGCAGAAAATACAGTATTTTTTTTTCATTTCTCATATTTTCTTAGGTGGCTGAGCACATATTTTTAGGCATTAAATATAATACATAAAAAGTACCTTCTATCAATGTGTTTGTCTTTCAGTGGCTCTGCTGAAATTGGCTTTATTTTAAACATGGAGAAAGCTGCAGTGTTTGCCAGCTCAATATAAGTTTATTTCCATTCTGATTTGCTGAACACTAAGAACAAAAATTAGTTCTGAAATCCCAACTATTTATAAAAATGATGAGAAAGAAGCTAAACAAAACAGGTGCTTTATTTTCCTTAGCAATGGTCATGCATGGTAATAAATGTCAAAATGGTTTTTAAAAAGGATGGCTCATGTTTAGTTTTAGTTATCAAAATCCACAGCATATAGACTGACAGCTTTTGAAATACATAAACTGTTTCTGTCCTTTTTTGTTTCCATAGCAACTGAGTGCTCCGAGCTTTAGTTTTACACATAAGGAAGAAGAAAACACCACCTCAGAGTAGGATCTGGAATTGCCTGGAACAAAAGAAAGTGGAGAATGGAAAATTAAGCAGCTACACTGACATCACCTCGTCCCCTCAAAAAAGCCAGCAAAACAACCACAAACAAGCCTAGCAGTTTGTCTCCTTCATTTTGATCTTATAGATTGGTTTTTTGAATTGACTTTGGACATTTATGTAATCAGAGGCTAGATCCTTTCACTGTGCAGTGCTTTAGGAGAGTAAAAATCTCACAGTGACATTTATTTAGAATATCATACTATTTACCTTGAAATATCATTTCATTATAAACATAAGTTTGTTCGATACTGTATTTCTTCTTGCATTGCAGAATAATCCTATTCATGAGTGTATCATTAAGAGCCTGTCTCTGTTTCTAGTTTTGCTTCGTTTTGCATAAAAAGCTGCTTTAAAGAGGAATGCTGTTTGCTTCAAAATATTTTGGTAAGGTTTGCCACGAGGGACAATATTTTACCAAATTAAAATGGATATCCCTGCATGTCTAGAAGCATGTTTCTTTAAGTTGCAAAACATTCAGTAAGAACAAAACTGAAAAGGAAAAAACAATGTACTGGCAGTTATAGAGGGCATCCTATGGCTAATATATATTGGAGTAGAAAGACATGACACCTTCAAAGAGTATTAGAATTTCCAACTATATAGAATTTTGCTATTTATTTTTCTAGGGGAAAAAAACCAAAAAGAAAAAGAAAAAAGAAAATTAAATGTGAGAGAATAAGCGAAAGTCCCTGGACAATTCATTTCCAACTAACAAAATTAGCAGTACACATTCAACAACAAAGAGACTTGATTGCTTTCAGGTATTCTGAGGAATCAGTTTATCATTTTCCATCTATGCAAATATGCAGATTTAATCTCAGTTCTAGCTGCTACTTTGTCAAGTAGATATAACATACATGAGAGAAGATACTACTACTACATAAATTGTATAAATAGATTTTAAGTGCAGCGTGAGACTATTTTTAATACATTATTCTGTACCATGTCTGTTATAAAATGAACTTGCATGTAATAACCCTTCGCTCATCCTTGACAGGAGATGCAACTGGAAAAGATCCATTGTCAACAGACAATGTATTTATATATGCAGTATTTATATATAAAAGCAATTTTAAATACGCTGCAGTGACAGTAAATTCCCCTTAGAATTTTAACACAGAGTTTTGCCAAGGAGGGGTTGTGTCTTTAAAGCTTAATGACCTGATGATCCAAAACAGCTTCTGGAGAGCCATTCCAGTCCACTGGATTAATAATAAGCCATACAAAAACAGGATATGCAAGACATAGTCTGGAATGGCTTCTTAGTGTCTTATTTACTTTGGTGAATAAATACATAAAACCTTTGGGTTTTTAATAGCTGAAATTCATACTGGCTCAGTAGACCATGAAGATATCTCATAGGGTACGTAATACATGTTCTTAAAGGAGAGAAAGACTGCTGAAATACTCACTGCTCTGCTTTTGACATACATAGCAACCATTTATAGATACTTATTCATGATAAATTTCATCCCACAATCCAATTTATCCTAGTGTTATGATTAGTAAACCTTAGCTTTGGTTTAGCTCCTTGTGAAAACTCAACTACTTCCATTATAAATCTTATTTTTAGCTGCTGAACACTGGCAACTGAGAAAGAAATTAAATGAATCAAAAGTTGCTAGAGATGATAAGAAGGTAAATGAGAATTTAAAGCATAACATGAAAAATTTGAAAAAAAACCCAAACAGTTAAACTGGCTAACGTTTCAGTAAAAATCTTATTGTTCTGAAATTCAGCAAGAGGTTAACATTTTGGATGCTTCCTGTATTTATTGATTAAAACTATCCATACAGCAAAAGTTCCTGGAAAATCCATACATACTGTGTAGTCGACAAATAAACCTGTTATTTGGCAAGGCTCTAGGATGCTATACCATGTCTATAATACTGTCAGAATTTCTCAGATAAACAATCTACTGCTCTACAGCAGTAGATGCAAATGGCATATTTAAAATGAAATTTTCAGAATCTTAAGCTGTAAACTACAAATCTACTTCTGAAGTAATTTAGTTACCAAAACTACTGGTTTTCAGAAGTACCTAAGCAAGATAACCACATTACAAAAATCTTAATGTCACCTGATCAGTATACCTAGTTGACTAATTACAGTAAAATCTGGTCTTATGTATGTGGTTATAAAAAAAATACATTACTCTTCACAAGACTGATGCCCAGATCATCCAAAATATTTCTACACAGAACTCCAACTGAAAATTGTTTAATTAGATCAATTATTTAGATTAAATCACTTGGAGGAGATGAACTTTCAGCATCTTGGAAAGATCTGATCATAAACATAGAATAGCAGCAACCTCCAAATTTTCTCTGAAGTGGTCCATGCAAAGCATAACATTCCATGTCAGTTTTGTACAGTGAGTTTTAAATTCACATATAAATAGATGAAGTGAGAAAGGATAACTAAATAAAATTTTAAAATCTTGTATTTTTTCTATCTCATATATTGTCCTAAGCCACTACTTAGAAAAAAAAAAAGAAACAAACCACACTTCAGCAAGCTAACATTGATATTGATGTTCATCCTGCTCAGATACATGGTCTTGGGATTCTGTGGAAAAATTTCTAACTTTAGTAAATAAAGAACAGATTTGCATGGGTGCAGTGTTTTCAGATCTTTCTCTACTGTACTGTCAGGGTAACTTCTGTTTTGTTAATTAGTAACTCTGTGTTGTGCTTTCTTGCAAGTGCTAGAAATCTTTGGATTTTCATTACTTACTGCTTATCTCAGTGTTCCACAACATTGTTGTTTCATACACCATGTCAAGAAACAAGGCAAATCCAAAATAATATCGCTTTCAGAAAACAGACCTAAGCAAACTTTGTTCAGCTTTTAACAACAAAGAGCTTTTGATATAGAAAAAAAAGTTGTTATTCAAGTTGCTGCAGTTCATGGTGTTCTATTATCAGAAAGTTTTATTTCTGTATATGTATATGTTCCTGTCTTTTGCATCAGAAAAAGTTAACTGAATGAAGTAAATTAACTGTATGTAACAGTTAACTGTATGAAGTAGTGTCTAGGGTAGTCTTAACTTGTATAAGTCAAGTAGACATTATGAAAATAATATTTTGAAACCAAAATTCTCTTGAAGTAATCTAGTATATTTATGGCTCACTGTAATCATGATGAAAATTAGCTTTTGGCACTGAACATGTCAGTCTAAAAAAATGTTCTGGTATTATTGTCATGCATTGTTTTAATGTTTTGCTAATGTCCTGAACTGCAATGTCTAGATGTAAATATATTTTTTTCTTGAGTTTTTTGTTAAAACTCTCTTCATGGACTTTCAAATTATTTTTCCAAAACAAACTTCTCTTTTATTTTGAGAAATTATAGAATGGAGTTGCGGTCTTTTACTTCTTACTCATCTTCTAACTCTTCTTGCTACCATGCATATGCATTAATATAAGACATGATGATGACTAAATATAGTTCAATGTCAGAAATGACTGCTGATTCAACAGAAGGAAAGATGTGTTTATAGATTTTTTTTCTATGTTGATAGAATGCAAATAATAATAGTATTAAAAGATTTGTTCCATTGAAATAACACTGTCCATTTTTTAAGATGTTATCACTTTTTTTTTAAAACCTAAGAAGTTACGATGTGCAACGGAGGAACAACAGAGCACCTTTAATGTAATACAGTTAGTGTTGTACATAATCGAATTACAAGGGAGTGTAAATATAGGTAGAATACAAAAAACATCTAAACTGAAATAAAACTCTATTAGCACCAAAGATATAATCCAGCAAGGAGGACCCAGATCTTTCAGTTCTGTCCAAACTGGACTGGAAGATCTGTCATGAAAAGAAGCTGGTCATCCAAATGATGAGGTTTCTTTTGCTGCAAGAATCATCACTTCCTGATTTGTTTATACAGTGAATAAACTCTTTGACTTTTGTTGTGACACAAGCAAATCACTCTGAATCATTATTATTACCTGTCTCTTACTGAAATATATTATTAAATTACAGCTAGAAATAAATTTGAATACACTGAATGCTTTTATAAATTATTCTAAATCATAATGCCTATTTTGTTAGTGGCACAATTTCAGGGAAGTATCTCCGTTATTTCTCTTTTCTTAGTGTCATCTAATACATTCTTTAAGCACATCCCAAACATAAAACAAATGCTTTTGTTATTTTCTGCAGCATTTCAGACTGCATTTTCTACTACGTTTCACATTTCAAAAAAACCCTCTAGCTTAATTTAATGGAAGAATTCAAAGCACGAAATAGCTCTGCTCTGCTAAAATCCAGTGACTGACTGAAAGATGTCGTGAAACAGCAAGCTATATAAATGCTAATAAATAACCATTGCATAAATGTAGTACTAAAACAAAACATGCACATGAAGTAAAATAAGGAAACTAGCCCCATCCCCCACATCCCTTTTTCAATGCAACCTTCCTTTCTCAATAGAATCTATCTATAAAACACACACAAAGAGCAGAAACGATTTTTAGCCTTTTATACCAGCTTGAAATAACATCGTACTCTCTTCTTCAGTCGTTTTTGTGACCTATAATTCCAGCGTAGTTTCTCAAATCTCCAGTAGCTGTTTTTCAGTCTTCATTAGGTGCTCAGAATTTAAGGCAGTCATGGATCATAGGCCACAACCATGTTTATATTTGCATTAATATAATGTATTGGGACATTTTTAAGGACCTGTATACATGTAAGACACTTAAGGTTCAAAAATGTTCACACTGGTTCATTTCCTTAGCACAGGCTAAGCATCTGTGCATTCTATCACCATTTCTGCATTTCTGAGGAGAGTAGGACCTCTAACCCCACAAAAGAGAATAAAAAAAATACAATAAGCTGGCATCAAGAAGTGAAGAAACAGATACAGGGTGCATTTTCATTCGTAGTCAAAGGGAAAATGAATGTGCTTTTATAGTTTAAGACAAAAACTGTGAAACCGGTGACAGAAGCTGAGAGTACAAGAAAATTGAAACCACTGAAGAGTGAATATAATATAAAAATTAAATATATATGATATAAAAATACATACATTATACAGGCCACCAAGTCTAATAGTATCTGCAAATCAGAAGAACTATGTAGGAAAAACTACATTTGTCTGGTTTTTATACTCCTGGCTCTGTTTTAGTGTTCATTTTCAAATACAAATTTGTGTCCCTCTAAATGCAAATGCAGATTCAGGTTTTTAAATGATTGTGTGTTAGAGTAGATACAGTGATGGTGTTATACCAAGTACTAGGATTCAGGAGGTTTCTGAACTTTTAAAGCAGAAATTGAAACAGAAACTTACGGAAAAAAACATTGTTCGCTCCTCAATTAGAATTAGAGGTGGAACAGCTCCAAGTAAAATTTCAAAATGTAGATTTTGAGATAGGCTTTTTTCCTATTACATTCATAATCAGAACCCCCTTGTATTTTCATAATTAATCAGATATACAATCTACATTGGTTCATCATAATCCGTAGAACTCAAAAAAATATATATATCCCATGTCCTGGTTAGCCTATGCAATGTTTTAACTGATTTCTGAACTATTTTGCATACATGATAATAAAAAGCTTGCAATTAAATTAGGCATGGATTTCTTTGGCCAACATACCTACTCTGCACTCCAGTTTTCTCTACATGCATGTTTAACACTAATAATTAAATATCAATAAAGAATAATATAATATGGAAAAAACCCCACACCTAGAAATACAAGGCAAGGAATAGCAAATCTCACGGGTTTAGATTTGTACAGCAAATGGCAGAAAGGAAAACTAATAGAATGTATTTAGGTTTTGGTGTTGTATTTTTTTCACAGAAACACAGAATGCATGAGGCTTGAAAGGATCACTGTAGGTCATCTTGTCCAAATCCCCCACTCAGAAGGGTCTCCTGGAGCAGGGTAGTCAGAACCATATCCAGATATCTTTTGAAATCTTCAAGGATGGAGACACCACAGCCACTCTTGGCAACCTGTTCCAGAGATTAAAATCAGTGAGCCAATCAGCCTTGTAATTTGTGAGGGACCAAAGCTCTATCAAAAACTCATCTATACTTCTTTTACTGTTATGTCTTCTTGCATTTTATTTATTTGCTTCTCATGAAAGCAAATCCACTCAGGATTGGGTCACAAAAATAGTGTATGCTTCCTTTTTAGTGATGAAGATTTTCAAACAAAATTCTGATCCTTGTGTGTGATATTAGTATATAGAAGAGACCTGGGAGAGATATTGTAGGATTACTTTCCCTGTTCAACTTAAAGACATCACCGTGAGATTGACAATGCATAAAGCAGATTTATTCCATGCATTCTGTATACTAAAACTGAAAAAGAGAGATGTATTAGTGACCAAGACTGTTTGCTACCCTTCCTAGGTTTGAACAAGTGGATTTTCAAATGGCTTTCATTTTCAGTAAACATGAGAGAGCAGGAAAATGTGAGGAGGCATGGATGGCTAGTTTATCCCTGTAAAAGAGAAAGTCGTATTTGTTGAGAGAGCACACTGCTCACATTCACACAGAGAGTATGCCCTCAATTTCACTGCACTATACCAGTGTTCATTCAACTGATTAAGTTCTCAACTCAAAGGGCAGTATATACTTTGTTCTAAGTTCCTGCTGGAATGGAAAAGCTGACAGGGGGAAACTTGCACAGAAGATATCGTGCTGTTAAAGTTTGTTCAAAGTGACAGTTGTCAGATCTCTTTGAAATGAAATTGAAAAGGAAAAACCAATTTTCTTTGAGGACAAAGTTCAGCTCATTTTGTGTGCTGTACCTGTCTAATTTACTTCCCTAAAAAAAAGGAATTTTGACTAGGTCTATTTGAAAACATAGTTTATACTGCTACAGACATACCTCTGAAAGCTTCATTCCAGTTTGCATATTCATAGAGAGTAAATAAAATTAATTTATTTCTGTTTACAGTAACACAAATGTCAAATTTTGCTAAAGGATTTGACCTTTTTTCTCTTGTGTTAACAAATGTGATTTTTAACGTTTTGACTTCAGATAGGCAACATAATTTTTAATGTTTTCTTTATTCCTTTTTTCAGTAATATATAAATACTGAGACTGGCTGTGCTTCAGGAGTGAGTTGAACTCCTAGCAAACTTAAGCTATTTGGGAAAAAAATTAAGTATCAGAACCAGATAAGCAATAAATCTATATCCATTACAAATTTTTAAATTTCCAATATACATTAATTTCACTTTGGATATAATGATAATAAAATATAAACATAAAATGGTTTCTAGTTATAAAATTTTATTACATATATGATTACAATTATGACAACATAAGCTAACAATAACATCTTTTGTTTTATGAAAATATTAAATATTTGGAAATAACAGACATCTGAGTATATTGAAAAAATAAGTAAAAATGTGCCATTTTTATGTTTCAGAGTGTGTTAGAAGAGTTAGCTAACTGTCTAGCAGTTTGAAGGATATTTTTTTTTCTCTCTTTTTTGCATGGAAAGGGGTTTGTTCCTCTGTGGTACTTGCAAACATACAGTGTATAAATTTTTAAATGGCTGATTTAATCTCTTGATTATCTTCTTCAAGAACAACATGCCTTTGTCACTATATCGTTATCAAACCACCTCGTCCCACTTCTGTATAAACAGGATGCCTATACTCAAGAAAGATAAACTCAATCCATATACCAATTTAAAGAATTTTCAGACAGGACAGTGACTGAATCTTTTCGGAAAATTCTCTTTTTAGGTGTTGGCTATGCAAGTAAATATTCCATTGACATTAAGGCCAGGTTAAGCACCATTTTTAACACGCCTGTATACTAAACTGCAGGTAGATTTCCAGTTTTAATATTATCTTTCATCACTATGCTTATTCAATTGGCTCTGAGCTGTTTCAAACATCAGCATGATCAGCTGCTGGATCTAGGGAGCTGTCTACACTAGAGCTTAAAATGTAATTAATGTTATAACACATGAAATCTAATTATCTAACTGATATGAAATTTGTTGTGGCAGGTCTGATTTAACAAGGTTTCAGCTGTGGAAAGATGATCCTCAAAAAGAATAATACAATGGTGGTCAGTTAGTGCAAAATCTCACTTTTCTGTCTCAATGTCATTTGTGGGCAGACCATTGTTATATAGTACTGTCAATCAGCATTAAAATTTACCTGTATCTAAAAGTAAGGTCTTAATTTAGATGTATTTTGGCCCTGCTTTTATAATTTATTTTTGTGAACTGGGATTTTCCTATAGATAATATTTCCTAAATTTTGTCATCACACACAGGAAACCCACAGAAAATCAAGGTTTTTGACTCAGTGTAAAACTTGTGAACAGCCTCAAAATCTGGCTTTTCTTCGCTTTTTAAATTTATTCCAAGTACATAAAAGGTAATGAGAGAGCAAAAATCTTTAAAGCTTTGTCCTTTACATCTTAAAAGGCCCTAGGTACAGCAAAAGAAACTGAGCAAATATCTTGGGAGGTTCACAATGTGTGTAACACAGATACTGATATCAGGGTCACGAAGATGACAAAGCAATACTGTCATCTATGTCAATTAGTTGAACTCGCTTGTGTGAAAAACTGCATTCAGCAACAGTGGTTATTCAGAAGTAAGAATAGGCAACATTTTCATGCCATCAGCTTTCAAAACAACAGTTTAGTTCTCCTTCAGTGATGGAAAATTATTTCCAGAATAGTTTCCTGAGGAATTATTTTGTTTCGTTTCCTGAAAATGATAATGGTCTGGCATAATTATGAATGAAAATGGTTCTCTTTAAAGGATGATAATACATCCTGAGGGAAGAACAAAAAGCACAAGTGCATCCCAGAGTCTCAGGATGTTGGATCCACATGCACCTGGGAGATGAATGTGCTGAGTCATGTGCATTGATGGCCAGATAAATTTTTATTTTGATTACACTTATACTTATTTTGGTAAGATGTTGCTGGAAGTTGAGAATTTCCCATTTTGCATGGTGTTTGTTTTTTTTTGTTTGGATTTTGTTTTTTTGTTCTTGGATTTTTTTGGGTTTGTTTGGTGGGTTTATTTTGTTTTGTTTTTGTCTCTCCTGTAGCTAAACATATTAAAAGCCTGTTTTTCTGCCAGCAGCAGAAAGTTAGGCTCAAACTCTCTCCAATGAGATGAATCCTGGCCAGTTAGCATCACAGTTTGCACTGCTGTGAAAACATCAACAGACAAGCACAACAGCACATAGGTTGAGCTTCTATTTAGTTTACAGACTGGCAACAGATGACTATAACTGTCATTTCAATTTTTGGTGAGCCAATGGCCTATTCTAGGTATTAAAGAAACTGAAATATGTTCAGTCCTGGGGAACTCAAGTGTATTATATTTGGTCTGAATTGCTCTTTTTTTGACATGATTCCTGATGGAAATTAAGTTCAGAAAATATCAACATATTATGATTATGTCACTGTAATCTGGCTCATAATCATAAGGCTGGAAGAAAATTATGCCCTTTCAATGACAAAATAGTTTTATGTTTGTTATAAAGAATGTATACTTTTTAGTGAGAAGGAGTATATAATGTGATATGTACACTTAAAATGGGACATTTGGAAAAGATGTACTTTTCTGGCACATTTTGAGCAGTTAAATTTCAGGCAAGAACATGGTCTGAATCTGAATTTACAAGAACTAATTTGACACTCTGACAGTAAAAGAAATCAATCAAACAAAAGAATTAAATTGTATAAAGCATGCTACACAAGTTTAGTAAACTCAAACCGTCTCAAAACTTTTTTTAAATAATAAGAGTTGGTTTGACAGATGCTGCTATATATGTACACGAAACAAGAAGTCTTGTGCATTTATGCAGTAACCATTTTAACTGCATTTTCTCACCCTGAGAACAGCTGCAATTGCTTGTCTAAATCTCTGAGGTCAGGTAACTAAGCAGCAACTCCTTCTTACATCTTTTTCTGAGCAGGGCTAATGTCCAGTTCCTTTTCATTGGATAGGGAAAGGTTGCCTGTTCTGTAGAGACTGAAATAATTTAGCAACATTTGGCAACAGGGTTAAAAAAATCGCAACCAAATGGTAAAAATAATAAAAGATTATTTTATAAGATAGGCTTGCTTGGTTACGCCTACCTGGTTTTAACCAATAGTCATAGTTGATACATTACGCCATTAATTTTTAATGTTTTAAACATTAATTTGTTGATTAGCAGTAGGTCAGCTAACAGATAGTCTTCTTGTCAGAGAATGGATGACATAATGTTGTGATGTGATAGAGCTGAAGCCAACATGGCTCAGTAGAAAGGAGAGGAATAGCCTAGGGAGAGAAAGACTGAGTCTGAGCATTCCTCTGGCACTTCAGGGTGCCACACAAACTCCTAGTTTGACAATAGATTGAGAAAGAACAGCTATGTTTGTATTTCTATGTGGTTACATCAAGAAGATTTAAAAATGGTGGAAATGAAATTAAACAGTGTTTTGACATGCGTCTTGTATTTCCATTAGATCTCAAATTTCAATAACATACCATTGAAACAGGTTTACTTGGACTTCTTTTGAGGAGAGGGAGTATCTTTTTCAGCATTTGTGAAACAGTCATTTGCAAAGAAGTTTTTTATCAACCATAACAATGAATAACATCTCTTAAAGGCATAAATTGAGTACATTAGTATCTTACTATCAAGATTTAACATACATTATCTTTTTTTCTTCTTTTTTTCACACAAGATTAACAACCTGCTTGACTTTATTTTATTGTATGCTATTTCATTTTACTCTAAGCTGCTTTCCTAGGTGAAAAATTTTAAGCTCTTATCTGCAATATTTTCTTAACTAGCAGAGTTTAATTCATTTTCCTTTCGAAAATTTCTCTTTAAGCATGAGGTCAGCCATACAACATGACATGTTTCAAGGAATTACATGTATTAGTTAATGAATTTGCTGAACTATATCACTGATATTCCTGAAGAGTTCAGAACTACTGAGAAGATATTAAAAGGAAAAAAGCAAACACTCCACCATTTAAAAAACATGTATCGCACAATGGTCTTTTCAGTATACCCTTCTTTCACTTCTAAACTAACAGAACAAATCCTAAACTGTGAAGTGCTAATCCAAAAACTATGGAAATTTGTTCATTGATTTTTATTGAGATTACAGGTACCCTGTCAATCTAATCCAGCTCTTGGAAAGGAGAATAAGAATAGCACAAGTAAAATGGTCTCATGGAAAGATCTTGTCAATCACTCAGGATTTTAAGCTGAATTAAAGAGATAGGATATGAAAGAAAGCACTTCCAGATAATTAATTGAAAGAAATCACTTCCAAGTAGTTAAGTGAAAATCTAGACATTTGAATTTCATATATGTATTTTCTCTGAAGTTTTTATGTGGAATGTTACAGACAACATAATAAGTGTAGAAAGTGAAGATGTAAAATAGACCACAGTATTGAACTGCAAGACTAGGATACAGCAGCTGGTTAAATTAGGTCATTCTTTAATGGATTAATGGTGTGGAAGAGGAAATACATGAGCTAATTACATCATAACTTGGTGATAAATTGAGAATAGAAAAAGAACAGCAAAATGAGACTCAGACTGTTTAAGAGAAATTCAAAAGGACAGTTCAGAGTAAATGTTCATGCTCAGTATGAAGGGCTGTGAAAACAAAGCTGAAAATTTACAAGAGTAGAAGACAATGTAAAAGCAAGAAGTAAATTCAGTCAGATGTGTACATAGGGCCCTCTTAACTTCAGTGGTGAAAGATGAGTTACATTTAAAATGTTTATAAAAATTAAGTATTTTTACTTGAGTAAGAGGTGTTGTGGTATAGAAAAATGGAACATCGCAGGTTTTCTTTACACCTTAGTCTGGGCATATACACTTTTAGAACTTTGCAGTCAGGAAAACAATACTACCAAATAAATTATTCTCTTAGCCTTCTCCCACATTAATTTGGTAGCAGAAAAAAATTATAAAATTGAATCATAATTTTAAAAACTCCTTCTAGGGAGGATTATGCCTTAGCAGTACATTTAGTGGTTATTAACATCAGAATTACCACTCTGAACTAATTTTTCACAGAATCATGGAATTGTCAGAGTTGGAAGGGACCTCTAGAGACCATCTAGTCCAACTTCTCCACTAAAGCAGGATCCTCTAGAGCACATTACTCAGGACTGCATCCAGGTGGGTTTTGAATATCTCCAGAGAAGGGGACTCCACCACCACAATGGGCAGCCTGTTCCAGTGCTCTGTCACTCTCAAAGTAAAGAAGTTTTTCCTCATATTTAAATTGATCTTCCTAAGTTCCAGCTGGTGCCCATTTCCCCTCATCCTGTCACTAGGAACTACTGAAAAAAGTCTGACTCTATCCTCCCTGCACCCACCCTTTAGATACTTGCAAGCATTAATAAGGTCTCCCATCAGCCTTCTCTTCTCTAAGCTAAATAACACCATCTCTTTCAGCCTTTCCCCATAAACTGATACTTCAATCCCCCAGTCATCTTTGTTGCCCTCTGCTGGACTCTTTCTGGTAGTTCCCTGCTTCTCTTGAACTGGGAAGCCCAGAACTGGATGCAGTATTCCAGATGTGGCTTCACCAGGGCTGAGTAGAGAGGGAGAATGACCTCTTTCAACCTACTGGCCACACTCTTCCTTGTGCAACCCAGGATTCCATTGGCCTTCTTGGCCACAAGGGCATATTGCTGGCTCGTGGATACTTTACTATCTACCAGGACTCCCCAGTCTTTCTCCTCAGAACCTGCTTTCCAGCAGGTTAACCTCTATACCTATATTGGTGCATAATGTTTTTGCTCCCCAGGTGCAGGACCCTATACTTTCCCTTGTTGAACCTCATTAGCTTCTTCTTTGCCCAGTTTTCCAGCCTCTCCACGTCACACTGGATGGCAGCACAGCTCTCTGGACTGTCAGCCACCCCTCCCAGTTTTGTATCATCAGCAAACTTGCTGAGGATACACTCTGCCCCTGGTCTAGGTTGTTGATGAATGTACTGAACAAGACCAGACCTGAGTATTGAACCCTGGGGGACCTCATTTCACTTTCCAGTCATCTAGCCCACACCCTCTCAGTTTCTTAATGAGGATGTTATAGGATACAGGGTCAAAAGCCTTGCTGAAGTGGAGGTAGACAACATCTGCTGCTCTGCCTTCATCCAGCCAACCAGTTATGACATCATAGAAGGCTAGCAGATTGGTCAAACATGATTTACCCTTGGTGTTGACCACTTCAAGTAACTTCCTCTTCTTCAACCTGTTTAGAGATGACACCCAGAATGAGTTGCTCCATCACCTTCCCAGGGACAGAGGTGAGACTAACCAGCCTCATTCTTGCCTTTTTTGAAGACTGGAGTGATATTTGGCTTCCTCCAGTCCTCAGGTGCCTCTCCTGTTCTCCATGACCTTTCTAGGATGATGGAGAGTGGACCAGCAAAAACATCTGCCAGCTCTATCAGCACTTGCAGGTGCATCCCATCAGAGCCCATAGACATGGGTGTCCAGTTTGGCCAAGCAGTCTTTAACCCAGTCCTCCTCTGATGAGGGAAAGTCTTCCTCTCTCCAGACCTTTCCCTTTGCCTCCAGGATCTGTGATTCAGGATGGACAATTTTGGCAGCTAAGACTGAAGCAAAGGAGGCATTCAGTAATGCTCCCTTTTCTGTGTCTTCCACCACTAGGGCACCCACCTCATTTAGCAGCAGACCTACATTTTCCCATCTTCTTTTTTCTATTGATATACTGAAAAAAATATGTACTTGTTACCTTTAACTGCAGTGACCAAGTTGAGCTCTGAGATAGAGATTTTTCTTAAGACAAAAGTTTAAGGAATTTGATTTTCTGACTCTTTTAATACGTTCACAAAGTAAGAGTCAGGTACATTTCAGAAAACACTAAAAACAATGATTGCTTGATTTGTTTTGTAGGAGTATGTACATGAAAAAGTATTCTTCCCATCACTGTCAGTGATTCTTGCTGTGATCTTGGTCAAGGTCTGTTCTTGACCTGACTGACCTGAAACAAATCCTTACCCATCTGTTGTTCTAATTAACTTCCATGTAAAATAAAGGTAATATGAATCTCAAAGGGCTGGTGGGGAGGTTTTAATTAATTTTTACAGTGTATCCAGTTTCTGACTGTGACAAAAGCGAAGATTTCTTTGAGTAACATCAGCAATTCTTAGTCTTTGCAAATTATATAGAAAAAGGAGAGTGTAAAGGAAATGGATGGGCAATTGGAAAGACAATATGGAAAAATACTAGATTACAGAAGTGTTGCTTTGAAATAATGAGGCAAACTTTTTGAAGTCTCTAACTTCTGATAGTTTTAGAACTGTCTTTGCTGTGATGGACTTTATTCAATGTTCTTCTAGCAGATGGCAAATGTAATTATTTTTTAATGAATAAGAGGCTGTTGGTATTAATTTTGTATCAAAATTAATTTTAAATTGTTTACTTATTAAATCAGATAAAGGACAAAATAATAAATTATATGATAATCACTACCATAAAGATTACAAGTGAAATTCTGGTATTCTTAAATGTTGGCAGAAGAAGTACTGTGATACCTAAATACCAATGTAATTAGAAAGCACCTGAAGCTCCTCACACCACTTTCTATCTAATTATTCCAATGTACACTAGAAATCTGAGATTTTTTTGTGTGTTTGCTTTGAGCAGGTATGCATTATATCTCTCTCCTCAATGTGTTGATTCAGTGATAATTTACAGACTCCTGATATGAACTGAAGAGTTGTCCTGGTTTGAGCCAGGATGAAGCCAATTTTCTTTTTGCTTCATCCTGGCTCAAACCAGGACAAGAGTGCTAACAGATCTGAATAGCATTACACACAGGAATTCCCACACACCTAAAAAAAAGCACCTCACAACCTAACTCCCTGTCCAAAATCCATTTTAAAAGCTATTTTTGTGATGCCATATTTTAAAAACATATCTATTTATCCAACAACATCAGTTCAGAGTCTCTTCATTATCTGATATTTCTTCTGTGAAATGGAACTGCACCTGCAATATACAACCACAGAATTGTTTATGCTTTCATAGAATCATAGAATCCTAGGGGTTGGAAGGGACCTCAAAGATCATCCAGTCCAACACCTCTGCCAAAACAGGGTCACCTAGAGTACATCACACAGGAATGCATCCAGGTGGGTTTTGAGTGTCTCCAGTGAAGGAGACTCCACAATCTCCCTGGGCAGCCTGTTCCAGTGCCCTCTCATTCTCACAGTAAACAAGTTTTTTTCTGATATTTACATGACACCGCCTATGCTCCAGTTTACACCCATTACCCCTTGTCTTATCACTGGTCATCACTGAAAAAAGCTTAATTCCATCTTCCTGACAGTCACCCCTTACATATTTGTAAACATTGATGAGGTCACCCCTCAGTCTCCTTTTCTCCAAGCTAAAGAGACCCAGCTCCCTCAGCCTTTCCTCATAAGGGAGATGTTCCACTCCCTTAATCATCTTTGTAGCTCTGTTCCTTTTAAAGTCTCTAATCCGAGCCCCAGGGAGGCAACAGACCTCCCTGTGGGATGGGTCCGGTTGACAGATGGGCCTTTCTGTTCCCCTCAGAAGGGAGTCACCCACCATAATTACTTTCCTTTCCTTCTTGATTGGAGAAGTCCTAAGGACTTGGGGTGACTGACGAGTCCTAGGTGCTTCGCTAGATAAGTCTACCCCTCCAACTTCATTTTCCTGTCCCTGAATTTCCAAGGCCTCATATCTGTTCTTCAAGGGCAATTGGGAGTGTGGAGGGGGTTGGGAGGATTTTTTCTTGCCTCTCTGAGGCCGGACCTCCTTCCATTTCTTGCTATCTCTTAAGTCCTCTCCTTTTGTCTGGTGACAGGAGGGGAGGGGATCCATCACTGTCTCAACCTCTTCCATCTGGCCCTGCCTCAGGGTACGACTCCACCAATCTATTTCACTCTCACATTCTCTAATGGTTCTTAGTCTTTCAACCTCCTCTGTCAGTTTAACCACCTGCCTGAGGAGATCATTTACTTGTTCACACTGCACACATGCAGTGTCACTGGCTCCCTCCAGTACCAGTGCCAGGCTCAGGCATTCACTGCAGCCAGAGACCTGCACAGCTGCGTGCCTGCTTGGGAGCTCCGTCTGAGTCCCCATTATGGTTTTATGTCAGCCTCAGTGAATTTACACTGTTATATGTTTCTTGTTAGGTGTTCTCCCAATACTGCAGGTCAGATTCAGCTCCCCTGTAAGGCCAACCAACCTCTTCACCTAAACTCCACATATAAAGTTTGGAATCATTGAATACTTTTGCCCAGTTTTCTCACAGAAGACCAATAAGACTGTAATTAAAACCAAAGCAGTTTACCAGGGACATTGATTCAGCTTAAAAAATTTAAAAAGGTAATAGTAAGTGCTTAATGAATAATAGGAAGATAAGGCCACAGAACTGAAAGGGAACCTTTTGGTCATAGAGGTTAATTGTAGCTTTTCTAAATCCAACAGCAGATTTTCTTTCTCAGAAATGTATCAAAATAAAAGTAGTCGTCTCTCTGCCACTAATTCTTGAAGACTATTTCATAATTACTACTCTTTAGGTAAATATAAACTTTCTTGCAAATCAGAACCTAAATTACTTCATGCTGTATTTATCGATATATAGTTATGCAAGTACAGTCCATTAGTATGAAAACCTGTCTCAGTTTGACTCTGACCTTCCTCTGAGCTTACATAGATATATGGAATGGAATATCTTTGGCCAATTTTGCTGTCCATCTAACTCAGCCTCCTACGGGGGGGTCACAGATCTCCCCGTAGTGTCTGAGCCGGCAGAGTGCAGGTGCAGCCTTGAAGCCTCAGTAGTTAGAAAAACATTCCACTGTCTTATCAGCCTAGCAGAACACACTGTTGCTAGTTACAAGAAAGCTTACTGAAGGAAAAAAAAACTCAGTAAAAAGAAAAATTGGCTTCATCCTGGCTCAAACCAGGACATTCCACCCCTTATTCCATACCATATATTACATACAGGCTCTGTACCAGCTGTCAAATTAAGGATTCTCTCCCAAAGTCAGATTACTTTGAGGTACATATTGTACTTCACCGTCTTCCATCATTACACACCAGGTATGTCCAGGTCCCTGAGCAAAAGCAATACCCCTGACAGGTTTACCTTTGCCTGAAGCAGGATAGACCCAAACACTTTTACCCAGCAGGTTTCTTTCACATACCACAGGGACTTTATCCCCATCTGCAGTATGTAAAAGGTCTGACTGGGCAGGCCCAGCCCGATTGATGGATCCCCTGGTATTAACTAACCAGGTGGCCTTTGCCAAATTCTTATCCCAGTTTTT
>NW_009952265.1:6535341-6556544 GCF_000747805.2 Chaetura pelagica
CCCTACGTATCCACAACACATGATAAACATTCAGCAAAAACATCCCTACTGCAACAGTGCTATTCAGATCAAGAGCTGGGAGATTCAGCTTGAAGGAAAATGGGGAGATAAAATGGAACCAGCTATTGCTGTTATCATCATGGACTGTTCCATTCACTTTAGGAGTTGAACCTGCAGTGTAACTGTATACATACAGTACCCCCATAGAGAACAGTATCATCATCCCTAGGATCACCAGGCTGGTAATGATATGGTTGATGATGGCTACAGTTCTATCAATAAACCACAAAAGAATCACAAGAGCAGCTACAAGGAGCAGAATGCCCTCAGCTGTATACCACATGTACAATTGCAGGTCTGGAAAAAGATCCAGTAGATTCATTGCAGTAGGTGCCTGTTCAGTTTTGGTTTTGCCTTGCGCTTGGTCACAGGGCTAACTACTGTATCCTACCTGGGTTGGGGGGAGGGGGGATCGAGAGCATTGTTGTCGGACCTGAGTCAAACTGTGACAACAATTTATTGGCGCCCCACGTTGGGCGCCAATAAATTGTTGTCTCAGTTTGACTCTGACCTTCCTCTGAGCTTACATAGATATATGGAATGGAATATCTTTGGCCAATTTTGCTGTCCATCTAACTCAGCCTCCTACGGGGGGGTCACAGATCTCCCCGTAGTGTCTGAGCCGGCAGAGTGCAGGTGCAGCCTTGAAGCCTCAGTAGTTAGAAAAACATTCCACTGTCTTATCAGCCTAGCAGAACACACTGTTGCTAGTTACAAGAAAGCTTACTGAAGGAAAAAAAAACTCAGTAAAAAGAAAAATTGGCTTCATCCTGGCTCAAACCAGGACAAAACCCCTTTTCCTTACCAGTGTTCATCTTCTAATGTATTTATGAATATAAATCATGTTTTGTCTTGGGTATTTTGCCCACCAACTAACCAAGACGAAAAATTTAAATTATATTATCTTATGTTTGACAACATATCACCCCAGTAAAATATTTATTAGCAATTCATTAACTCCTTCCCTCTATTGTCAATGACAATGTTTAATAGGGAAATGTTTTTTCTCATCCTGCAGTACTGTTCTTCATCTATCTTGTTAGTATTAATAGACAGCTTGGTTCCAGTGTCCTGAAATGCATTCAGGCAGGCCTTTGGACTGAGTTTAGCCTGAAGCTAACACTCCACTCATAGCCAGCAGAAATCTTTCATCTTTATTATGTGTAGGATAGGAGTATCAAACTATAGTAACTTAGTTCTGTCTTTGCCAGTTTAAAACAAACAAACAAACAAACAATCAAACAAACAACCCAAATACTCTGCCCTCCCTACAATTGAAGAGCTACATCTATCCATTATTTCTTTCAAAGAAGTACAACCTGCCTGCAAAAGACAACAGGTTGAAGAAAACTGGTCCCTTGATAAACTCTGGAGGAAAATCTTTTTTCTATAGGTGTACAGAATAAATGTATAAAATGGAAACTCTTTTCCTTTCATTCAGTTTTTTTTGTTTGTTTGTTTTGTTTGTTTTTTTGTTGTTGTTTTTTTAATCAGATAATCCAAGCTGTATGTACTTGTGCAAATTCCTAAAATGCTATACAGCACATACAGAGCAGAGTATGAACTAAGTTCTCCCTGCCATTGAATTTCCTCCTTTCTACTATTATATTAGGATACATCCAACAAGCATATGTGGAAACTGATACCAAGATAAAGCTCTGACAGAAGCGGTATCTTGAATACTGTGTAATTCAATCATTCAAACTGCACTGTTTTTCTTGTGTTTTTCTTTTTTTTTTTTGTGCTTTTTTTTTTTTTACTTGTTGGGTTTTTTTGTTTTTTTGTTTTTTGTTTGTTTTGTTTTTTTAACAACTTTAAAAAACATTTAACTACACCAACTGTTTATGAAGTAAGTTTCTTCCTGCAGAATGGGATGAATTGGCTGGTAGTAGCTAGTACTCAATATGTTTGTTCCCTTAAGGTGTAATGCAATGTGGAAATTAAACCTCTGAGTTGCAAACATGTTGCTCTGCACTGTAGGCACAAAATATGCAGTCTTTAACCAGAAGCCAACACACCAGTTACTGTTACAGACAGAACATGCACTCTGGGGAGTTAAATGCATCATTTGTTTAATAATCGTATCACTGTGAGATACACAAGATAGGACATAGGCTGAAAAGTAAAAGGAAAGGGAACAATATCAAAGCAGCTACTATAATTACAAATAAAACCCCTGTAACAATCTTTTTTTTTTTTTTTCACATGGATGGTTTTGAATTGCTCCTCTAAACATCTCAGGAAGTACTCTACCCCTCCTGTTATAATAACTAAAACTGGAGTTAAAAAAAGTGAATGAAAAATATAATGGCTTCAGCAGGGACCATTAAACCACTAAATATCACAAACTAGAGTTGCTCATACAAAAAAAAATGATGTCTTTGAAGTAGACAATTAATTACTACAAAACAAAAGAAATCCCAATGAAGAAATAAAAGCTGAAATATTTGATTTCACACATATCTAAGACAGCTTAATTTTGTTTTTACTCAGGCACTTAAAAAAAGTTTAGAAAAACCCTCATATGGTAAAATAAACTAATATTGTATCTTCATGAGTAATGAAGAATTAAATTCTATTATTCATTTTCCCTCTATCTAGTCTATACTTAGAAAAAATTTCCATTACTATCACTGTTAACCATTTGAGGAAGCTGGAAAAAGCTATCATAAAACAAGTAATGTAACTTGAATTCCATTGCACAAAATAATCAGGATCTGGTGGGATGTATAATAAAATACTCCAGACTGTGTCATTACAATGCACATTTGAGAGAATTATACATATTCATTCTTCTCATTTAGCACCTGAATGACAACAAGCAGGTGAGAACATCAGTACAATACATCAAGCAAGACAGTTGTCATTATGAACAAAACACAGAAGAGTGTGATAGTTGAAAAATGGAAGGAATGTTCTGTTCATACCTTGCAGCCATTGTTATTCTTTGATACTGAAATGAACCTTGGTGGGGAGAGGAGGTATGTCTTGTCACTGTAGGCAGCACTTCTTTGATAAATTGAAAGTATGTTTGTTGTTTTTTTTTATAAAAACCCCAGTATGTTTTAAAGCTATTGTCAATATAAGGAAACTGCCAATTTGTTCTCAGCTCTTTTGTTATTTAACCTATTTAATTTTTTTTATTTTTTTTTTTCTGTAAAATGAAGGGCTAGATGCATCACTAAAGAACTCCAAAATCATGGGTTTCTTTTGTAATAAAATTATACTCTGACATTACTGAGTGACAAAAGAATCAACTCCCTTCCCTATTTCTAAAATATGTTTTTGGATTGCAAAAAGCTGTTATATGTCTATAAAAAAATATAACTAAATGGTACTTTCTGGATTCTGATGTTCCTGCTTTGTCTCCAATGTTTCACAATGCAATATTGATAAGATGCTGTCTCCCATCCTTCAAGCAACAGTCATTCCCTGATGAAGTATATCGAAACAGATTGCAAAGTAGAGCTTCCTATTAAGAATAAAGACTTACTGTTTAGTAACACAATTATTTTAAAAATCATAAACTTACAGGAAGATGTGTCAAACGTTCTACAAAAGACAAAAATATGTTTGACATTCTTACCTGGGCTGCATTTATGATAGCAAATATTCTGGAATAAATAAATCCTTACACAGTCTTAATAACAAGGACAGTATCTAAACAACTTTTTAGTTTTTTAGGGGGGAGGTTGTGGGGTTTTTTTCAGTAAGACCATGTTTTGTTTTGTTTTGTTTTGTTTTTTTATGCTAAATGTTGATTTGGCTTATTCATAATTTTTCAAGAGAATATCAACAATAGATGTTAATGGCTGGTTGTCCATGACAACTGAAATGTTTCAAGACATCCTCTTTCAAGGCAAGCAGTTTAATTCTGGTAGGTGGTGGATTTAAAAAAACTATAGACTAATCTTGATCTACACCATTTGATTGAACTTAGTATTCTTACCATTTGAATGGTGAATTATAATCAGTGGCCATTGAAAGGGTGGATTTTGTTCAGCCTGGAGAAGAGGGTTCTAGGGAGACTTTATGGCAGCCTTCCTATACCTGAAGGGGTCCTACAGGAAAGCTGGGGGGGGCGGGGGGGGGAGGGATTTTTCACCAAAGGGTTTGTAGTGAAAGGACAGATAATGGATTAAAAATTAAAGAAGGAAGATTTAGATTAGACATTAGGTAGAAATTCTTTGGTGTGGGGTTGGTGAAACACTGGAACATGTGGTCCAGAGAAATTGTGGGTGCCACATTCCTGGAAGTGTTCAAGGCCAGGTTGGAGGGGGCTTGGAGCATCCTGGTCTAGTTGGAGTTGTCCCTGCCCATGTCAGGGGGGTTGGTACTAGATGATCTTTAAGGCCCCTTTTAAACCAAACCATTCTAAGATTTTATTATGCTTATTTTAATATTTTTTATTTCCAGTATTAACAATCAGATAACGTGTTTATGCACAAACCCACTCATTAGATCTCAAAAATCTAAGCAGCAGACATTCCAGTGGCTGGGGAATATATGAAAGAAAGTCTCCTGTGGTCTTTTTGTGGAAGTGGTATAACATACAATGGGGTGGAAACCGTCCTTCAGCAGCCTCTAAAATACACAGAAGGAAAACTTAAAAGAATTTTTAGGGTTTATCAGAGTTTTTCTATCAAAATTGAATTAATGTTTGAAAATACATACAAATTTAAGATCTTCTTCATTCTTGACATTATCACCTGAAATTTCTCTCCTCAGTAAAATTCACACATTTTTCTGTCTTGATTTATGACTAATTTCCTTTGGATGGACATATTTGTATTTTATCTCATTTCTCATCTTTCTGACGCATAAGTGCAGCTAAGTACCACTTCCTCTCTATATTTGTTGTGCCTTTAACTTTACATTCTTTACATTAGTTACAGAAATCTCAAGCGTCATGAAGCAAGAATGGCTAACAGTATGAGTTACAGGAGTGCTTTGGCATTAGTGTGCAGAAGAAACTCGTATATTGCTCATTTCCTAAGAGAGTATAATTTCTTTCAATGTGGAGTTACTTTCTTAATCAGGGCATTCAATTCTGATTGCTTACTGACTGTATTTGGTTTTTAGGATTAAGTGGCAATTTTAAGATCTACAAACAACAGATGGGTAGAAGAATTGGAATTGTTGTGCCATACCAGAGATGAGCTGAGAATTTTGGCAAGCATATGGAATTTTTGAATGGGTAATGAAAACACTGGGCATGGGACAAATGAAACAAAGTACCATGAGACAAAACAGCCTACTCAGCTGTATGTTTCTGGGGTGAGGGGGAAAAAAACAAACAACAAAAGCAGCAGTACAAAGAATAGTTGCATAAAACATAGGGTCCTGAAAGGACTCAGTTAATATTTCAGGATGCTATTTGTGGGTGGAATTTCCAGACACGAAGGCAAAAGAGTATGAAACTTTACATGGAATCATAGAATGCTTTAGGTTGGAAAATACTCACAAAATCATCTTGTGCAACAGTAAACCTAAGACTGCCAAGTCCACCTCTTGTACCTAAATAAAAGAAGATAGGCTTATAATGTGTCTCACTGAATTGTTGATACGTAATGATGCACATCAACACTTAGTGGAAGCCTATTGGAGCTGAGCAAAAATAATCAGTCTCAAAGCTTGATAGCCCAAGAACAGAAATCACTTTTAAAATAAAATCAGTGTCTCTCTGTGTTACAGATATTAGATGGAAAATCAAATCACCTTGATTTTCTGAAATAGTCAAGAATTTAAAGGCTACTGCTGTGTTCCTTTCTATATTTCATTTACACATTTACAGCATGTAGTGGACAGAAATTTTCCCAGTTTAGCATATTTTATTCCCATTTCCTGCCACTGATATTTTTCATCATGCTCTCAGTTCACCTCCAGTGTCTATAGAATGCTTTGTCTTTGCATAGCAACTACTTAATTTGTTAGATGAATATTAGTTTGTTGCATAATTTTTCCTTCTTTTCACATAAAATTTGCTTTACTTCTCAGCTAAAAACACATATGGTTACTGAAAAGAAAAAACTCCAAATATACAGTACTGTAGCATAAGGATAAATACAAGTTAATTAGGACACAGTCATTTAGATGATCCTTTTACCACTCTTTCAGCATGAATAGCAATGAATTAATTACAAACATTAACATTCTAAAACAACATGACAGCTGATATGTTAATGGAATTCTTCAATTCTTCCTTTTACATGCATGAGTTACAGATATTTTAAACTGTGTTTGTGTTTTTTATGGCTATTTGATTTGGTAGATTGATTTAGTTTATAAATAAAACCTAAATTATTAGAGATATTTTTGAATTAGAGAGGGTCTGTCTAATGGGTACTTCAGCAATCTCAAAGTAAAGGTCTGTGTAATATATTTTAATCTCTGCCTGCCACTTTGGTATTTTGGATGTCTTAACGTAAGGTCGATATATTTCAGGATAAAAACTGACAGTTAACTCTGTGCTGTAATCTATAGTATACACAGTGCCTTTTCAGATTAACTACATTTACCATAATACTTTTGTATGCCTCTGCAATTCTTGGAATGTTTATGTAAACTTGTTACTGAGGGAATTATACACATCAGCCAAGTTTTACACCCCTTAATTAAGCCTCTGTATCAGATGAAGATTATAGAAGTAATGACTTTACAGCTAATTCTTAGTGATTTTGCACTTCAAGAATGACCACTGTTTCCTATCTTGCATCAATGAATTTTAGGTGTGAAGTTTTCAAGGGGAAAATATAGCTAATTATCATAACACTACAGCTCATTATTGCATTTTCTGTTACAGTAAGTTTTCTGGATTAATTTGGGTAAATGGAATGAATTAGGACAGCGTATCTTCTTAATCATTGACATAAACAGCAGAAAAAAAGTATATTAGTCCTTAGGGGCCCATTTGGCAAGATGCATATGAGGAGGGTGAGTGAGGTAATTCTGCCCCTCTGCTCTACTCTGGTGAGACCCCACCTGGAGCACTGCATACAGCTCTGGAGCCCTCATCACAGGAAAGACATGGAGCTATTGTAGAGGGTCCAGAGAAAGACCATGAAGACAAACAAAGGGCTGGAGCACCTCTGTTATGAAGACAAGCTGAGGGAGTTGGAGCAATTCAGCCTGGAAAAGAGAAGGCCCGAGGAGACATAACAGCAGTCCTCCAGTACCTGAAAAGGGCCTACAGGGAAGCTGGGGAGTGGCTTTTCACCAGAGGCAGTAGCAATAGGACAAAGGTTGATGGTTTTAAACTGAAAGAGGGTAGATTTAGGTTAGAGATCAGAAATAGATTCTTCACTGTGTGGTTAGTGAGGTGCTGGAGTATGCTGCCCAGGGAGGTCATGGAAGCCCCCTCCCTGGCGTTGTTTAAGACCAGGTTGGATGAGGCCTTGTGCAGCCTAGTCGAGTGTGAGGTGTCCTTATTTATAGCAGGGAGGTTGGAACCTGATGGATTTAAGGTCCCTTTTTCCAAGAGTTCAGTTATTCATTATAATAATTTATTACCTTGCCTGAAGTATTTCTATATGCCATATTACCTTGGGCTGTTACATTATTTTACAGCTAGAAAAACAGGAAGACCAAAGGCTTACTCAAAAGGAAACCTGAGGATACCTGAAAGCTCATCTTTGATTTTCTTATTCTCTTATAGAATATATGGCCACCACAGCTGAACTGGTCATCTTGGCATCTTCCCACCCAAGTTAGAGACTTATGAACTAAATATCTTTGTGTCTATACTCTTTAAGGACTTTTACCACTAGATAACTTTGGAACATATCATTACAGGCAAGGAGCAGAATACCATCCACAACTACTGTAATGCAAAGACATGGCAGACCTCCATTAAACATCACAAACTGGTGACAATATGCTAAAATCAATTGCTGACAGTAAACTCAATGCAAGAAAGAAAAGAGGTGATAATGACACAAAGTAACGAAATAAACTAAATCCGAAGTAAGTTTCAGACCAGGATTGAAGCTGTCTACATAAATAGAGTAAATTACACTCTCAATATGGACCTATGAAAGCCACATAATGTAGAAAATATATATACTGAATGGCTCTTGTTTCTCTAAACTCTTTTCTGGATTGATGATCTAATTCTTTCATGAAAAAAATTGATGTTTCTCTTTTCTTCTGCAGATCTATCCAGATTTAATAGAATTGTGCATATTCATATGTGAACACTAGTGGAGAACTTACAGTACCTTCTGGAGATAAATTTACATTTAGGGGAAAAAAAAAAAAAAAGTATACTTACATTAGAATAGGAGCAAATTTTTTTACAAAATAAATAGTCAGTCAGTGACCTGAATAGCTGGAAAATCAGGAATGTCTTCCCTGTTTTTTGGTTTTGTTTTGTTTTGTTTTGTTTTTTTTCAGCAGAGTGGTTGATCACAATCCTATTGGAAATATCTAGGATCATTATTTCTATCTATAATACTAGTCATAATCTCATCAGTGCATAAAAGGAAGTCTTATGGTATTGAGAGGAGACCAAAAGTTTGACACCTACCCATAAGTTGCTGCCAGGGAGCTAAAGCAGCCAGGAACATGACTAGAAGTTATTTTTTTCAGGATAGGCAAAGTTTATTTTTTGTTATGTTGCCTATAAGCTCATGCCTTCCCAGCCCAATTAAAGTAATAATATATAAAATTTGACTGACTTCAGTATTTATCTTCATTATTGAATTTATTTTTGTTTTAAGGAAGTGACGTATCTTACACTAGTCCTTACTAAGCAACAATATATAGCATATTCTGAAATGGAAAATAAAATTATATGAATATTTGAATCACCTTGGAGATGAATCTTATTGCTGTAAAACAAATAATTTACATTTAAATAACTTACCTCCTTTTCACATAATTTAAATGTAATCTTTATTCTTTCTCAACTAATCCCCAAATTTATGAGCTTGTTTGATCACATTTGTGCAATAAAATTGAAAATTTTAGATATAGTAGGTAATCAATTTTAGTCTCCTCATCTGTATTTCCAATCTCATTACAGATTGCAATTTTCAGTGCAGATTACATGATGACCCATTGGTGGCTTTGTTGTTTCTGAATTACCGATTCCTTGCCTACTGCCAGATAAGAACAAAGCCTATGCATCAGTCTGACAGCTTGCAAACAGAAAATGGGCTTGTAGGATTGGATTTAATTCCCAGGTGTAGGGGATAATTACCACATCAGTCATGCAGTAGCTGAAAAATGGTATTTCAACAAGAAAAATTACATTCCTTTTATAGTGCCAACAGAAATCATTATTTGAAGCCTCATACTGATTCAGTGTATCATTACATGTGCACTGTACTCATTAAATGTAGTGTTTGTTACAACCTCAGAAACTTATTTTTTCAGATACTTTTGTGACTGAGTTAGATCAAATCAAGATTTGTGAAACATTGACAACAACAAGGTCATTCAAAGGTATAATATACATTATACAAGTGAAACAACAGCAGATCCCAAAGCACTCAAACCGTCTTTTGCTTCAGGGAAAAAAAGTGACTCTAGTAGGAAAGTATAAATCCTACTTTGGAAGATCCTCTCAGGTTAGACCCTGTGAAGCAGGCCTTTTCATTCAAATAAATAGAATGATAATAAGAGACTTTCATAATTTTTGTGGGTTTCTCTGTTCTACACTTTTCAGTTAAAAAGTGTACTTTTATCAATTAATTTTTTATAGGCCAAAAAAATCAAAACCATGTTAAAAAGAAACCACAAACAAATTAATTCTTTAATGTCACATTATTAAAGGCCAGTTTTACAGTATTTTTTTATTTTTTAGCTTGACTATGGTCAATTCTACTTTATTATTAAACAGATAATAAAATAATAGAAGGACTTAACAGAGTTCTCTGTGGGTCCAGAGAATTAGCAACTGGCAATGTGGAGGAAGGAGGGAGAAGATACAGGTTTGCTAGAGATCTCAAACGGGAATGCCTTCCCTTGTATTCCATATCAACACTGCATGTCTGGGTTGCACGCACTGGTGGTAACCTGCACATACAATTATTCATCTTGCTGTTGCATATGCATGATTTCAGCACAATTGCCTTTTTACATCTGTGCATATATTTCACATGCACATTTTAGTCACTGATATTTAGACATTGTGATTTGTGTGCATGTTTAAAACCTGCAGTGATCATTCAAAAAAGAATAAAGGTCCATGATCCTCTTGCAGAAGGTAGCTATATCATATTAATTTATTACTGGTATATTAAGAAATACAGCTTCAACAAACACTAAGCTTCAGAGCATTCTATACTACTCCATCTTCTTTTCTAGTAACGCCTATTTTCTCTGAACTTGTATCTTTCACTTCTTCATATATTTGACTTCCAGTATTTTCAAGGAAAATATATTAAACAAAACAGCAAGATGTGATGAAGCAACAGATAAAAGATGTAAAACATGTAAAATTGCCGCTTTTACTATAATGTTTACAAGAAGTGTTACCTTCTACCTATCTGTAATTACTGTAGATTCTTAAAACTTCAGGAGTTGCCTTTTTCAATTGCAGAATGAGAAATGCCAAAGAAGAGTTGTGTCAGATCCATTGCACAAAAAAAATTATCATAGAAAACTTCTTTTATACAGTAGAATGTATAATCCTTTTATTCTGACACAGTTCAGATAATAGATGAGGTCAAGCCAGAGGTTTAGCACTGCGAATGCTCTTTTGAGTAAAGGGGCAGCCAAACCCCAAGATAAGGACCAGTTCAGTTACAGGGCCCATAGGCAGGGCTGACACCTCTCCCCATGGGAGTGGTTTTGAATATGGAGATGTCCCTCTGGGACTTGCCTGAGTCAGTCTCAGCTGTGTCACAGCCATGTACCCTGTTGATCTGGACCCTGAGCATGACCCAGATAATGAACTTGAGTTTGGACCTTCATGTAGACTTGTCCAGGAATTGTGAGGCTGTATTTGACCCTGTTTATACTCTTCAGGACTGCTTCTAGCCCAGACCCACTGATTTAGTTTCCCAGCTTGTCCTCAGACAGACCTCATCTGGATTTTTCTTGACAATCTCTCTGTCCTAAGCTTCCACATAGCCTGTCCTGATGCTGGTTGGGGCAATGGGACAGACCCTGGCAGCCAGGCAGCCATGGGGAACCCACATGGCTCATGGCACTCAGCCCACAGGGACCTACTGGTCTGTACAGCCCTCAGTTCTTTGTAGTTCAGCTTTTGTGGACTGTTAGCACTCTCGGTGCCTGTCTCAAACATCTGGTTAGTGAAAAACAAAGATCTAAAGATTGTAATAGGTGCTAAACACAACAAGCATGACAGAGCTCTCCTCAACTGGTAATATTTCTTTTAAGTCAGGAAACGGCCCAACACATACACAAAGAATTTTTTTGTTTTAATTTATGTAAGTGCAGAAACAAGAATGTACTGAAATATACTTCATGATCGCAGAAGATAAAAGTCCATCCACAGACTGTGAACCTATAATGTTTGAATAGTACATTTAATCCATTAAACAGTGCTACTTACAAAACCAGCAATATGTTTCTTATTTTAAAATGGGAAACTGGAATTTAGTTCCCTCCCCCTCTTCCTCTCTCTCCTCCTCCCCTTCCCTTTCTATTCCCACTAAATTACACTACATAACAGCTAGCCACATATTTCAGATTTTGTTTAAAAAAACCCCTATTACTTCTGGGCAATTACCAAGAATAGAAGCCTTTAGCTTTAGAAATAACTGCTTCACAAAAAAATGAGCAAAGCTAATTGAATAGTACAAATGAATTATTTATTAATTTGCAGAGGAAGAAAAAGGAAACCTATTGGCATATTTGGGTTAAATAAATTAAGATATGCAAAATTGGAAGAAAAAAATGTAACTATTCTGTAATTATGGTATTGGGTAGGATTTTAAACAGCATCAAATATATTCACCATCCAAGAATTATTCCAAGCCAGTAGAACTTGGATACTTCCTTCTTTCCATTCCATTAATGAAACCTGACTAATTGCATTTGAGTTAAAGGAACAAGAATTGAAATGCCAAGCAAAGAGAGGCAAATTTAAAATTGTGGAATACTTCTTTGTGTTAAACCTATATCATGCTGGCCAAGAATAATTACAAATCAGAATTTGGAATGAAAAAATATACAATTTTTATGTGTGAACAATGGTATCGAATCAATGGATCACTGACGTAAACTATCTGGATTTGTGCAAAGCATTTGATACCATTGCGTATAATATCCTTGTATTTAAAATGGAGAGACATGGATTTGACAGGTTGGCCCCTTGATGGATAAGGAGTTGCCTGGATGATCACAGTCACAGAGTTACAGTCAACAGCTCAATGTCTGAGTGTAGACCAATGATGAGTGGTGTCCCTCAGGGGTCTGTACTGGCACCAGTACTTAACATCTTTTTGAGGGACATGGCCAATGGGACCAAGTGCTCCCTCAATACATGTGCTGATGACACCAAACTGAGTGGTGTGATTTATACTCTAGAGGGAAGGGATGCCATCCACAGGCACCTTGGCAGGCTTGAGAGGTGGGCTCATGCCAAGATAATGAAGTTTAACAAGGCCAAGTGCAAGGACCTACACATGGTTTGGGCAATCCTAAACAGAGATACAAGCTGGGAGATGAGTGGATTGAGAGTAGCCCAGCAATGAAGGATTTGGGGGTATTGGTGGGTGAAAAACAGAAAATGAGATGATGATGTGCACCATCAGCCCAGAAAACTGATTGTATCATAGGCTGCATCAAAAGAAGTGTGGTCAACATGTCAAGGGAGATGGTGGTCTCCCTTTACTGTGCTCTTGTGGAACCCCTCCTGGAATAATGTGTTCAGCTCTAGGATCCTCAACAGAAGAAGGATACGGACTGCTCAAGCATGTCCGGGGGGCTGAAGCACCTCTTCCATGAAGACAGGCTAAGACAGTTGGGCTTGTTTAGCCTGGAGAGGAGAAGGCTCTGGGGAGACTTCCAGTACTTGAAGGGGGACTACAGGAAAATGAGGAAGTCCTGATCAGAGAGTGGAGTGATAAGATGGGAAGTAATGGTTTTGACTGAAAGAGGGTAGACTTAGATTAGATATTAGGAAGAAATTCTTTACTGTCAGAGTGGTGAGATGTTGGAACAGGTTGCTCAAAGCAGATGTGGATGCCCCTCTGTCAGTGTTTAAGGCCAGGTTGGATGGGGTTTGGAGCAACCTGGTCTAGTGGAAGAGTTCTTGCCTATGTCAGGCAGGTTGGAACTAGAGGTTAGCTTTCAGCTTTAGAACCTAAAATGTCAAGATCCTTGTTTCCTTTCAGTGTCTCCAAGACCTGGACAGTGACAAAGAGGTTTGGTAACTTAAGATATCTATGACCTAAACCCTTTCTTACTTAATGAATACTATGAAGGTTTTGTGTTAGCCTGTCAGTTTGTTGTTGTTATAACATGACTCTAAGAGTATATATAAATTCTCTTGGGATGTAGTATGAAAACTCGAGGGAGTTTCTATTGAAACAAGTCTATAGAACCAAGACAACCAAAACTGGTGAAGATTTTGTCCAGCATCCTAAAAAGAGCAGTATGCTCTTTTTAGCATAATATATATCAGAGCTCAATGCCCTAGAACTGTGCTCGTATTTTGTGTCAACTCAAGGAAGCTGACTTGCTCTGGAACAGAATTTGAAAATAAAATTAAAAAAATAAAATATCTTAAATGTTTTATAAAATATGAAGAGATCAGGATCCAAGGACAGACTAGAAAGTTTTGGGTTGTTTGGAGTTGGGGTCTTTTTGACAGTGAAGAGTCAGCTACTGTGAGATTTTTCTGATATTTCCTAAGCAGTCTCCCTTCACTCACACAGTTCTTTTCTCCACTTTAGCACTGTAGTAAAATTAGTTAACACCTCCTGGGAAATTGTAGGCGTATGCTTGGAAAGTTTGTTGTTTGGTGGGGTTTTTTTTTGTTTTTTGGGTTTTTTTGTTGTTTTTTTTATTAATTGTTTTTTTAAGTCATTTAATGGTTTTCTTACAGCTCAATTCCCTTGAGAATTTTTTTCTTAATGCTACCTTTAAAAACAGTTTTTCTTTATTCTGCTCATTTAAATGCTTCATACTGCACAAATATTCTTATGCTTACATTTATAACATTTTTCTTCAAATCACAGGTTTTTTTCTTCTCAACTGATGTAGCTAATGATAACACTCCCCTTCAGTGAAGAAATTAATCAATGACATTCTGTGATCTGTGTTTTGTGGGACACTGAATTAAATGATCATGCTCATCTTTTCTGAGCTTACAGCCTGTGAATGGTTGGAAAATATTCTCAGAATATAATGTTGGCAGTTGGACTGAATGCGACTAGATGCCCTGAGGTTTACAAGCAGCCTTGGAAATTCACATTTTGTGATTTTGTAAAACAAACTGGAAATCCTACTGAGGCTACGTTTTATATATGATGTATCTAAACACGTTTTCTTCTCCTTCAGATTGCATGACAATCATAAGACGCTAAGTTATGGAGGAGTGACATCTGGCTCCTTGGTATCACACCTCAGGCAACTGTGTTAATGACTTTGGAGATGGCTGTGTATCTGTAATACAGTTAAGTTTGTTTTCTGGATTGTATTATCCTCTTACTCTCTTAGACATTTTCTCCATTCTGTCCTTTAGCTCACATTGGAATCACTGAACCACTCACAACCCTGACTTAGAAGCTTTTTCTTGTATTTGCACCTGCCTCTGCTAATATATGCTGGTTTTGTTGTTGTTGAGGTTCTTTCCCCCAAACCAAACCAAAAGACAAACAAACAAACAAAGAAAAAAAACAAACAACAAAAAAACCCATGAGGATACTTAGAAAAAGGAATATTTTGTCATCTGGATATGTATTTTTAATATTTGACAACACTCAAGATTTTAAAAAACAGTGCTTCTCAAGAGAAGGCACTATAAAAAAGTACACCTATTGAATGTTTACACTTAAAATTGGGAGCTGCACCTCAAGCTTCATGCAAGAAAGCAACAATTCTAATAATAAAAGACAAAAAGGAAGATAAAAGTATTTTAATGCTACTTAAAACGTGAGTGTGCATGAGAGTATAAGGCCAACATAGCAGACACAGTATTTCTAACTTACAGCTGAAATTATTTAATATTATCAGGCCAAAATAAAATTTGTGTGATCTATTAAAATGTCAGTGTTAGAAGTTATCAGAAATCCTGTATTCTAAAGTAAAAAAAAAACTTTATAACCTTTCTATCTTTCACTCTACCTGATTGGCCTGTGTGGTGAATAAATCCCAGAGATACTGATTGGGTCCATTTATCTCCTGGAAAAGAATTTTATGTTCCTTGGGGAGATCTCCTTGGTGTATAAGAATCATCACTGTGTTATAAAAGACTACTCTTTTCATATTTGCAGCCATTAGGTCCTGAACATTTTAAGTTTTCCCTTCTGATACACAACCTATGTTTCAAATGTTGTCAGCTAGTACAAATTAATTTAACCCTTAGGCAACAATACCATCTTCTGTGCTGGTTATGAAGTACTTGACTTTCAGAAACCACCTGAACTCTGTGGAAACAGGTGCAGCACAGCACCTATACAGTCAGATAGCAATAGATACAACGTCTAAGACTTCCTTTGGTATTCAAGACCACGAGGAGATAGTTGTGTGTATTTCCCTTGATTCTAGAAGCATTATGAAGCTAGAAACCTAGGTACTTCTTGATTTTCTCTTGTAGAAATTATATGACAATGATGTGTTCCAGTTTTTTTTTTTCCTTTCTAAATAAACATGGACCCATTTCTGTGATTGCAAAAGCACACAGTATGAAACTGATAATGTGGCTTTTATGTCACCAGGATGGCACCATCTAGAATTTCACCTTCACCAAGAAAATAGCTAGCAATGTAAGTCAAGCCAGTAATCCAGATACTGAATGAAATAACATTATATGGTTTAAAGTTCTGACCCTTCAACAGAAATTAAAATTGCACTTCATGTCTGAAATATATTAAGGCATACAGATGCTACATTTTCTAGATTGGGCTTCCATTGTGTTGCATGTGCATCATTTTGCCTCCTTGGGAGCTATTAGAGCCTTCATAATCTGCTGTATTTCTTGTGCTAACTTGCAATGGAAACACTCATGTATCATACATTTGTCATATTTAATTGGGAATGACTGAATGATGTGCATTTTGTGTATTTTTTTAACTTAATAATGATGTTTCAAGTGCGTGTAATCAAATTCAATACTGATGTAAACTATAGCTAGGAATTTGCAAGTACATTTCTAAGCTAGAAGACACTCAGTTCAAAATACAAGATCCTTAATGGTGAAAATGTACATTAGCATTTCCCAGATAGTCTCAAAACTTACTTAGATAAAAAGTAAAACAACAGAAATAAAACCCAAACACTCAACCCCCCCCCCAAAAAAAAAAAAAAAAAAAAAAAAAAAAAAGTCGAAATATCATAAAATTGTCTCTCTTTCAATTGGCTTAAGTTTTGAGAAAGTTCTGATGACTTTGGAAAAACTTTTTTCCCATTTTACAAGACAAATAAGCATAGTATAAATAGTATTGCCATGCCTTTCAGATCTGAATTAGTCTTATTAGAAACAGTGAAATATTATTTTTTTTTTTAAATTGTCTGTCTTGAATCTTGCTGAACACAAACCTTCAGCCCTATTAAAAAATCAGTGCTACTTGTAAAGGTGTGACCAGATGTTTTATCTCCTCATTTTGTGCATAAATACAAGTGCTCTGATGTAAATTGATCAAACTGCAGAAACAAATCATTTAAGATTTGTGCAGTGATTAATAATAGAAGCTAGTAATCAAATCTCCATGCCACCAGCACATCTGTTACAGAGTTTCTAGTTTGCCCTATTATGCAAATGTGCAATAAAACAAATAAATTACTTGATTTAACAGCTGGTTGAAAAACATTATTTTTAGGCGATTTTTAAAATGTATTGTTTTTATCATTGATAACCACTTGATTCAATTATGCTTATGTAGATGGTCACAGAACTGAGAAGGGAAAAAGAAGCACCAATTTTTCTCAGGACCTACTGCAGAATTTTAAAGATACTTAGAATTCCTCAGGCACATAGATTCTGGAAGAACAAAGTGCACAGAAGCAATTTGTCCTTTGAGTTCCACAAAATTTCTTCATATAACTTGACTCTTCAATGCTAGTAATGTTATTTACATAAATAAAAAATTATGGTACCTTGAAAGGACCAGATTTTGATTCATCACTACACATCAGAATTAATATAATCCAAATAAACTGTTTCTGGACATTTTAGTTAATAAGAATGTTAACTGAGGAGAGGGAAGTATCAGCACAGAATTACCCTCCTGTTAAGATATTCTTAGACTAGTTGTGCATATTGTGGATTTGAGCACCAGACTGGAGAACATAAAAATATTTTTAAATGAGCAATGATAATTATTTATTTATTTATTTATTTATTTTTAATCAGGAGAGTATGACAGGTTGTGTGAGACTATTGATTTATTTTTTCTGTAATGCCACAGATGTATATTGAAAAAACTAGAATCACTTTCCTTCCTTTGGAATTGAAGAAGAAAAAAAGAAGAAAAAAGAGAAAAAGTAAAATGTGTCCCTAAGACAGAACTTAGTACTGAAAATGTTTGTTCACTTTTTAATATAACAATACATTTTCCCCAAAAAATTGAATGATACATTTCATGAAGTAGTGCCATAAAGCCAGACAAACATTAATTTGAAACAAACATCATGTTTCAGCTCCCTGGGTTATCAGATAACCAGCTGTGCCAGTAAAGTATATTGCTCTGGAGGGATGCATTTTAATACAGTCTTCTCAGAGCACAATACATTAGGTTATAAACTACTTTCAGAAGTAATGAAACAGAAAGTTTTGTAACTATTTGAATGTCTTATATCCATTATTGATAGACTACACTATAAACAGTGTGTATATTCAAGTCTTCCTGCAAAGAGAGATAGGATACACACTTTTAAGAGAGTTGATGCGTAAATATGTCCACCATTCCCAGGAGCTACTCAAAAAAGTGGTGAAAATCTTTCATGTCCTTTTCTTCTATATGATAAAGATAAAAGAGAGAGACCGTTATTGGGAAGCTTATAAGAATATGGTACTGAGCCCTTATTCCTTTTTGCTGGAACTAGAAATGCAATTGAACTAGCAGTACAATTTATCATTCTCTCCTGAAAAAGTTATCAGCAAGTTAATATACATTTTGATCAAAATGTCAGTTTGTTTGGTTTTGGTTTTTTCTTCTCTAGAAAGACAAGATATTCCAAACAGATCTTTAAAAGAAGGCATCTTAGGTGGTGTAAAGAAAATTCTAGAAGCTTCTCAAGAGTTCATTAAGAGAAACAGTGAAAAATAGATGGGCTTGTTCAAATTCCGATATATTTTCTCAACTGAAAAAACAGGTTTCAGAAACAAAATGAATTTAATTCCTCTTATTCCTTGTCTTGACTTACTTTGGTAAGTCAAAAATCTCAAGTAAACTTCCCAGCAATGTTCTTTGTACAGTCCTGAATGAAAGTAGACAGTATAAAAAGAGGTTAAATATTTTCACAGCATCACTAAGCGTGCATGTGTTTATATCTTGTATTTTCAACATGATGTGTAAAGTAATTATATTTTTTTATGAAAAGAGTTTAGCAAAGGAATGAAATAAAATTCTTCTTGAAAAAGGCAGAACTGATCATGGTCCCTGTAGAGGTAGTTAGTGCCGAGAAGTAGATATCTAGGGTTATTTCAGAAGTCTGAATATATTCAGTGACATTGAACTGTGTAGATACAGCACAGGACACAAATCAGTCATGCACCCTTCTTGAAAGTCAGCTGAATAGCATACATTAGATGATTAAAATTGTATTAGATACTTGTGTTACCTGACTTGTCCCCTGGCAATCTTATGTTTCATGCATCATGGAAACTTTGGATTACTACGAAGTTCCCTTTTTGCTTTCTTTCTCCTAGAGACTCATTTTCTAGATTACTGAACTGATTCCATCTTTTAGACAGTCTCCACAGTGAAAAATAAACTGCAAAAGTACCACACAAGCCTATACAATTTTACGTTTCTTACATATAGCTCAATGGATTACACTGGGGTAAGGTACATTGTCCAGACTTCCCATATCATTTCCATCAACTTTTTGTGTCACTTCTCCCATAAGATGAGTAGAATTAAATATGAGAAGGTAAGAACTTTAGAGCTGTAAATGTAACCAATTAAGTTAACTCATAATTATTCAATACATTTTAAGAAAATTATGTTACAGAATCACAGAATAGTCATGATTGTAACGGACCTCTGAGATCACCAAGTCCAACCATAAAAAAACCCCAAACAAGCAAACAAACAAGCAAACAAAAAAACCACACACCCAAAAACCCCACAAACACACAACCTACAACCTCGGTCAGTAGGGCATGCTCTGAAGTTCTTCATCTACACGTTTCTTGAATACATCAAAGGACGGTGGGATGGTGACTCCACCACCTCCCTGGGCAGGCTGTTCCAGTGTCTGATGACTCTTTCAGTAAAAAAATTCTTCCCAATATCTATTCTAAACCTCTCCTGCCTGAACTTCAGACCATGTTGACTTTGAGAGTTTAACATTACTTTTCATCTCTCAGAAAGCACTGTGAACAAAAAAAAGTTACTTGTAATAGCAAAACTTTGGTGAATAAGCAGTTATTTTTTTCTCTCAGCATCAGCTTTCAGGACCTCAGATGGTTTTGATCTTCAATAACAAGGGAATTGTTACGGTTGTATTGGTAGGACCAGAACTTGGGGAGGAAGACATGCTGCTTTGTCTTAACAGTTTTGCATCTTTACAGACCTGAGGAGAGGTTATTTTTAGCAGCAGTGGAACCTTGGAGAGTTTTCAAGGAAATCTTGTGTGAACCAGGGAGTTATGCAACTCAACTCAAGAATCATACATGTAAGTCACTCAGTCCTGTGTAACTGCTGGATCTGTACAACTCACGACTGTCTTTGATCAGTAATTAATAAATATTTATCAAGCTACATAAGCAATAATCATTCATACAAACACAGAAGATCTGCTAAAAATATATCTTGTGTTCGTAGTTCAGTAAGATAGAGGAAGTGTGTAACAGGAAATATAAAAGGAAATAAATAATTTTGTGATGTAATAACAAAAGGATGAAAAAGAATGTGCACTTGTAGTGATCAAGTACAGCAGGAAAAAAAAAATCCCCAAATTATTATTTTAAGATTAATTGAAGGGGAATAGAAATAAATCACTTGATCAGTGAACAGAATTGTCCTGGTAACATCAGTGGAATAACAGGAAATTAATGAATGAAGTAAGGCTAAAGATACAGCAAAAAATATCTATTTAAAGCATACATAGTAGTAACAGAGGAGGTCACTGAGATTATAAAAATGGTCACAGTAGCCTGTGGTAATGTAAGTTCTAAAGAACCACCATAAAAATGCAATATATTTATTGCAGTACTATGAAACCTGTAGATTAGTGAGAAAGTTGAATACTGCTCAACAGTCCTCACACAAACCATTCCTTTTCTCCCTGGCCTCAGCCGTTCACAGATGTCAGTCAGCTGTTCTACATGCCCTCCATAAAATCCATTTGAAAAAAACCCAAAAAATCTAATGTGGATTTGAATTTTTTTTTTTTTTTTCTGACAGCAAGGCAAAAATGCAGAGTTGTTGCTCAGATAAAAGTTTCATTACCTGACTGTATTGTATCTGGTCTTGTATCTGGTTTTGATTAAGTAACTCTTAACACTGTATCTTGTCTTGCTTCTTGTTCTTCAGACTTAGAACTCTATCAGAAAGAATTTGTTCAATCAGTAATACCGTCCTTCAGTGATATCTGAAATAGAAAAAAATGTTACTCATGTCCAAAGAAGCTGTGCATAAAAAATTACAAGGTCATTTCTCCTCTACTACCTAACTGCAGATCAGTATGTGAAATGTAATCAGAAGTATAATACCCTTTTCCTATGGAAGAAAATAATTAGGCTAGTTTTTAAATTCTATTTTCTATATAAATGTTAATGACAATTTAAACCAACTATCATTTGCTATAAAACCTTCTATTGCAAAATAAGCTGATTTCAC
>NW_009952265.1:6556741-6558873 GCF_000747805.2 Chaetura pelagica
AAAGAGTGTATTGGTCTGATGGTAAGCATCACACAACTGCTTGATATTAGAAAGGATAACATTTGCAGAGCCTCACCAACATCTGACATAATAAAGCACCAGTGGCTCTTAGCCATAGCACATAGCAGGATGAAATACCACTCCATGGTAAGACTGATGCTGTGTCTGTGAGAAAAATCAATATTTTTTTCAACGAAATGTACAAGAATCCAAACTGATGGCAAAGCTAGTGAAGTGGACAGCCACAAAGAGGGCACCTGTGCATATATCGCGTACTATCATGACAAATAGCTAAATAATCCACTTCAGCAGAAGTGATATTATCTGTGCTGCTGCTTTGTGCACCACTGCCCAGAACAAAGCCTATGATTAAGCTGAACCATATCATCATTGCTTTCCCTGTGCACTGAGATGTATATAATTAAAAACAAAACAAAACAAAAGTTTCTCTTCAGTACTACTAATGTAGGAGAGTTCCTTTTTTTTCCAAAAAATAATGATGCCAGCAAGCCTCCTAGAACAACTTAGAAACTTTCAACACATTGCAATATTTATTCCAAAATTCAGTTTAATATCTCTTCAGATAGCTTCCTTTAAAGCAATTATCAAACAAAACAAAGTATAAAGTTATTGCTCAGAAAAATGTACATTGTAGTACATTATTTTGCAGAATGGCATTGTTTCCAAACTAAGACATTGGAAACATGATTTCAAAACACTCATTTCCTGCTGTTTTTTGGCATAATTACACTGGTTTGGGAAAGAATAGCATATGCAGAGAAGCTGTACACTATATTGAATGTAAGTTACTAGTGCATTACTGGATGCCCTAGGCCAAGTAATAAGGACAATCCATATTTTCTTTTATGTTGCTACAGGATATCAGGAATATAGAATGTACATGACAGACTAAAGATAAGAGAGGCTGGTTTATAGACACCTGACAGACTTGACTGAGTGAAATAATGAAAAAATAAACTAAAATATTTCTTTTACAATGGAGTAATTTAGAAAACATCAGCCATATAATTGAAAATATTTGACAAGTTGTTTAGCTAATGATATGAGGGAATGAGCATTTCTGATATTCCTGAAAACTTTCTATGGTCATGGGATTATAATGACAACAGATGTGCTAAATTATCTGTCAAAATATGACAAGACACAATGTAATATGTGGAACTGGATCTGGATCACCTGGAGAAGCATGCAAGGTAGTGATATGATATATTAATGCCAAAAAAAGATTATGTCAATCAAGTAATTAGGACTATAGAGCAGCCTGTAACACTAACTCATTTTTAGAAATTATTATGCTGGTAATGGAAATATACGAGAAATGATAGTAATAAAATGCACTTCTTCTGATATTCATGTTTTTTTGATGTTATACAGAGGACAGAAGTTACAGTGATAAGTAGTAACATGGCTTTCATTCAAGGTTTAGGAACAATATCTTCCACATCTAATAAGTAAAGGCACTTGATTTCTTCATTAAATGAAAATATTTTTTGTCAGTTCTATGAATATATGTACAAACCATGATCCTTTTCCCCCACATCTCTATATAAATGTGACAAGTATTAAAACACGTAACAAATATATTTTTTTTATTAGACCCTGTTTCTTTAGCCAGCTGCTCATGAAGAATAGTGCATCACCTGTCTGTACTCTCCTTGCACTAAAATAACTGTTAGTTACCTATTCAGATCTGGGTCAATTCACATTGACATGAATCATGGGAATGACTTAATTTTATGATTTGAACACTGCTGACTTAATTTTATGACATGAACTGCTTTTCCACTGTATTTAGTACATTCACAGGTGAGACACCTCAAAATTCTGCAAAGTCTCTGTGTACCTGAAGAGGGCTTTATATAGTTTTATTCCTTGAATTTATTTAAACATTGCTTGCATTTAATGAGAAACAGGTAGATTTTCTTTTCACTGAATCACATTTCTAAATGTATCTGCCCACTCACTTTCACTCCCTTATTTTTAGAAAGCACATCTCATAATTCACTGATCTGGTTAATGTGGGAATCTCATCACATGAACTCTCATTTTTAACTCTCATCATTATAATTTCTCACATTTGTTGAATGGACAAAACAAAGATTAAACTCAGG
>NW_009952265.1:6558939-6574843 GCF_000747805.2 Chaetura pelagica
TTCCTTGTTTCCATTGCTATAAAATAGGTACAGCATGGTTATAGATTTCTGTGTCTGTCCTGGTTTGAGCCAGGATGAGGACACTTTTTCTTTTATTGATTTTTTTATTATTTTTTTTTTCCTCCTTCAGTAAGCTTTCTTTTAATTAGTAGCAAAGTGTTCCAATATTTTCCTAACTGCTGGGTCTTCATGGTCACATCATTACCCTGCTGGCTCAGACACTGTGGGGAGATTTATGACCCCCCCCCCGTAGGAGGCTGAGTTAGACAGACAGCAAAATTGGCCAGAGATATTCCATTCCATATATCTGCATAAGCTCAGAGAGAGGTCAGAGATCACAAAAGACATTTCCCTCCCTGCTTCTCCTTCTCTTCTCTTCCATCCATGGCTGGCATCCAGAGAGGACTCTGTCCGTCCATCACTGTTGAGCCCTAGGCTCGAGCTCTCCTGACCTCATAACTCTACCCTATCTCCAGCAGTCCAGGACTTCTTGGGACTGCTCACAGCTAAGGAGAGTGCTGTGGGAGTTTCTGGGGGTGGGGTGAGACAATAGGGGTTTTGTACATATCCTGAACATATTTGTATCTATTTTCTTTTATCGTGGGTGTTTAATTAAAGTTGTGTAGTTTAGTTTTCAATCCAGCCAAGTTTCTCCCTTTTTCTCTCTCTCCTTCCCTACCTGGGTGGAAAGGAAAGGGGATTGAGAGCATTGCTTTCAATCTTGAGTCAAATGGTGACACTGTCATATATACCAAATACACATAGGATGATAAAGAACACAGCAGGTAGTTCATGAAGGGCTTTGAAAGATCTGACATTGATCTCAACATTGATACTGGGATGAGATTTTTTTTCCTTTCTCATATATTCTTCAGCAGAAAAGTACGTTGGTCCAGTAAACAAGTGGTTGCAGGGTTCCTTGAAAACTGACCAGTACCTGATGTTGGGGAAAGGTAAGTCTTCCTGTGCTCCATAGAAACATTTTCTGTTAACTCTTCCAATGGAAAAATTGTTTCACATATGCAACATTTGTATTAAATAAGTATATAATTAATAAATAAAACAATTACCTGATTGGTTTACTTCTGCTGAAGTCGCAGGTAATTCTACTATCCAACAACATGCCATAGCTAATTTAAAAATCAGGTGCAAATGCATATAAAGCCAATAAAAACAAAATCATTATAATCTTCTTTACTTTAAACCAGTATCCAAATTAGAAAAAAAAAAAAAAAAAAAAAAAAAAAGATGAACAGAGGGAATTTAGTGCATGATTTTTAATGAAAAGAACATGAGAACATGATGAAGATCACAGCATGCTTTGGAATTCACATATGTATACATCATCTGAAAATAGCAGAGTTTTGGTGGTGGTCACAAAAAAGAGAGAGCGGATTGTAGCTGCTTTTCACTCAGTTTCAGGGAGATGTACAAATCTAATTGTAAGGAAAAAAAAATATCTTTCTTGCATTTTAAAGTATAAAAGAGAACCAAGACAAAACCGCTAGGATCCTTTCCTAATTTGTGTGAATTGAAATAAGAAATACTCATAGATGGAGGATAAAACAATATTTTCTGTAACAAGATAAAATTCTACATATCTTCTATAGTTTCACTACTACATATGTGGATCAAATTGTGAACTGCAGATTCAGGTTTAGCATACAAAATAAGTTGCTCCAAGTGAAATTTAACTTATCAAGGTTTGTTTTTTGAGGCATGCTTACATCTTTCCAAAGAAGGCTACAAATAATTTTCTAAGCTGGGTGTTTTCCTATTGGATGAGGACTTAAAGATTTAGTTTTGTACTATTTTTGGCTGCTGGATACATTATTTCATAGTGTTCCCATTTCACATGCTTGGCCTTTAAAGAATATGCAATGACCCTCATCTGAATAAGGTACTTGTTAGTCATTCTGGTTTAGACTTGGAAGGATATTGATCATCCATTAAGCAAATTTAGTGCTTGTAATATCATCATCAAGGTGGAGATAAGGAGAAATGCAGTGTGGGAACAATAAGACTACTTAGTATTCTAATTGTAATTGCTTACCTACTGTCCATATGTACAACATTGCTCTCAGTGGATGCCTTTGTTTTTATTCTGAACTATCACACAACTCTGTTGTATTGTAATTCACTGGAGATTTTTTGGTTGCCTTAGACTCCTATTTAGATTTGGTAGATTAATAAAAAAAGTCTTACAATTGAGATTATAGAAAGTATTGCTGCTGCTTTCATACAATTCTGAAATTGAAGGTAAACTGACAAAGTTACCTTATTCTGATACACAGTGTTTGGGTTAAAAGATAAATGCAACTGTATTTTATTTCAACAACAAAACTCTTGAAATATTATATCATTCCATTGGCACAACTATAGTTTAGGGTTTATCTGTTTCTTCTGAATAAGACCCTGTGAATGCAATTAAGGGTCACGCATCTGCTAGAAGGAGTCAGGGATAAAAAAATTAATTTCTTATTTTTCCTTCCCTGGGGCTGCAAATTGGCTTGCAGGTTACTGTTCATTTGAACACCCCAGAGTGCTGACAAGAAACAAAACAGCTACAGCTGCACTCCACTAGGCTGTAGAAAATCAGATTCACAGAAAAACACCCATCCATAAAACAGGTACAGAACATTTAGGATCAGAACAAGGATATATGGAACTTTTCAGTGATTGAGTATTGTCTAACATCAAAGCTCAATTAAAATAAGATCTCTAACTTATATGCTATATATTCTGTATATTGTAATTCTACTTCTACCACAAGAATTATCTTCAACATACTTGTATGTTAAAGGCATCACAATATACAGGAATTCTGATATTATTTCCTTCTTTCTGGATATTTTTTTCCATAATTTCTTTTCAAATTTTCTATCATGTCAATACCATGAGATCTAACTCAGTAAGAATTAAGGTTCTCCAATGCTAAAACCTACATATGAATACATAATGATTTAACAGTCATTATGGTGTTCAATGCGTACAAAAAAGTTTGGGGCACTTATTTTGAGAATCCATTTGGTATGAGAATATGGTAGACTGTGTAGGCATCACTAGAGGGAGTCATGACCACACAAACCAGACTAGTGAATTTCATAAACACTCTCCTGATCTAAAATCTGGCTCCAGACTATAAAATTTGTGCCATACTATAAATAGTCACCAATGGGAACTTCCTTTTTTTTTTTTTTTTCTTTTTTTTCTTTTTTCCCTGTGTAAAGAGAAAGAGGGAAATTCATCTGCCTCAAAGATAATATTTTTTTAAAAAATATTAAAGTAGTTACATTAGCAGAATTTACACACTTCATAAGTAGTCCAAAGAGCTTGTTGGAGAAGTTCTACATAGGGTTTTCCAAGGATGAAGATTCCACAACTTTTCAAATCAGTGCATGCTAGTGCTTGGTCACCCTCACAGTGAAGTATTTCTTCTTATGCTCAGAATCTCCTGTCTTTCAGTTTGTGTCAGTTTTCTCTTGTCCTTGTACTGAACAACACTGTAAAGAGCTTTATTTTTTCTTCTTTGCATCCTTCCTTCAGGTATGTATGTTAACAAGATCCTCTGAACCTTCTCTTCTCCAGTCCCAGCTGTCTCAGCCATTCCTCATAAGGGTGATGCTCCAGTCCCTTAATCACCTTCCTGGTCTTTCACTGGACTCTCTCCAGTGTATTCATGTTCCTCATGCACTGAGGAGCTCAGAACTGGACACAGTACTCCAGGTGTGGCCTCACCAGTGTTACACAGGCATATAAAGACTCAGAGACAGTATAATAAAACTGTGAATTTTTAAAGAAACCAAAAGCAGAATCCTGATACCTGGCAACAGATGGAAAAACCTTCATGAATCAGACATTGTCAAAAAAGCATAAGTCTTCTTGTATTCTAAAGGAGTTGAAACTGCAATTAAAACAGTACCACAGCTTTCTGTCACCAAAATATAATACTAATTTTATTAAAAACTTCCAGTTTGAAACCTTTAATGTGACTAAGAGGTGTTCTTACTACAGCCAGGCTTGTTCCCACACTTGGTCTTCAGTTTTTTTTATACTGGTTAGGAGTGACATAAGGAAGATATCTTCTTGCTTTTGGCTTGAAAACAGCTGCTGACTTAATTCCTCCTGTGCTCATCTGACTACAACTCATGATCCCATGCAGGTGTCTATGGTAAGACTTTAGAAGTTAAGGGGATTCCTTCTTCTGAAATTACATTGGAGGTAATCTAGGGCAGAAAGACCTTAAAAGAAGCCCTAGTTATAGCCCATGTAGATAAAATTAATAAATTGGACCTGTAGATTGGTGATTATTATTCATTCAAAGCGAACATTGTGTTTCTCCTGAGTCTGTTTCAATAGCATAGATTTTCTATCAGTTACATGCCAATCAAGCAGCTCAGAAAACAAAATAAATTATGCAGCCAAGATAAGAAAGGTTTTTATAATGCCCTTATAATTCTCTATTATACAGCCATGTGACATTTTTCTTAAATTAATGGAAAGCACAGTAACTTTATCCAACTCACCCTCTTTACCTCTTTTTACCAGTTTTTTTAACTCACCTCTTTACCATTTAAACAGTAGACAAACCATATAATTTGACTGTTCTGCCCTCAATACAATACTCAAACAATAATGAAAACAAAATGTGGGCAGAGTTATTAAAAAAAAAAATACTACAAGCAAATAAAACGTTCTAATTTGTTTTAGAAAATTCCTCATTTCTGAAAAATCAAAGTAATCTCAAAAACAGATTGTCATGACAGAGGCAGAACTATATGAATTTAATTACTCACAGAATGAACTAATTTGGGTACATATTATTTCTTCATTTCTTCACAAAGTGGACCTCTTCAAACCACCTTTATTGGACTCCACTAGAAGCTACAAAGGTGGCAGCTCTTTGTCTTGTTAAATATTTTTTTCTCCCCCCCCGCCCCGGCTTTTTTTTTTTTTTTTAAATAAAGAAAATATTTTCTTATCTTAGCCTCCCTTTTTAACACGTATCTTCCCTTCCACTTCTAAATAGCAATTCATATGGCAATAAAAATCAGTGCTTCTTTCCTCTTTCAACAGCATTTCTTTTCCTCGTTACTACTTCGAAGTTTAACAGGAGAGTTTTAAAGTGCCCTTACAGAGGGCCCTCAACTAGCATCTCTGCAGACTGTGTTTGAATAATTCATCAGACTCAATCTTACAGACTGACTAATGTGCTAATTATACAGAAGAGTCATTTATAAGGTTGGGTCGGGTGCTCAATGTTAACATCATTATAAAATATTCATATGGTATTTGGGAATTTTCTGAAAACTGTAAATATGATAGATATCCATAAAGATGGATAACTTCATCAAGACTATGGTTCTGCTTCACTGGAAAGATTTATTTGAAAGCCAGCATCAAGACCCATGCACATCGTGGAGTACAATGTATTATGAGTGTGTTAGAAATATGTTACCTATACATATTGTAAAGATATTTTTAAATAGCTCATTAAATTGAAAGCATCCTATGGTTGCAGTGTGTCTCATAATTTATTGCCAAACCTGATCCTACTGTTATGTATCTTTTAGGAGATTTTGTTAAAGCTGCTTTGAAAGTTCTGTGTGAAGCACGAAATTTGGCCATATGTATACTACAATACTTCATTTTGAATTGTATATTTCAGTTATGTTTTAAAGTGAATAAATTGGAAGGTTTTTATTTATAAAAATTTAGTTACTGGGTAGGTGAGATTCTTCTTTCAAGTACAGAAGTTGCAACAAGGGAAACAATAAAGAATAAAAGCCTACCCCAGTGGTACAATAGCCAGAAAGGTTACAGATTCAGAAATGAGATCTACAACAGCTCTGTAGACAAATGAAATATTGTGCCATCAAAATTATGTATGCCATTTTATTAGGAATGTATATGCTGTCAGGATCGCACGTCAAACATCTTTTATATGCAATAGAAAAAACTGTTTTGTTGTTTCATTTCAATCTGTACATAGGTAAATTAATTAGATGTTATTCTCTAGATTAAGCCACAGTTCCTCCAGTTACTAATCAGCATACCTTCTTTCACACACTCTTGATAAGGTAACTGGCTCATACTGGCCAGTATTTTGGTTAGCTCGGACCCAACAGTGTCTCAACACTGTTTTCTCGTTGACTCCTCCTCTTCCTCAAAACAATACCAATATTCCAGAAGAACTTGCTACCTGTTGGTACCAAGCTAGCCATGGACAATCTCAGACATGTAAGGAATGACCAGCACTTTCATGAGTTGGAAGCAGACTGCTGGACACAGACAATATACTCCTTTTCCATGTTTCCTTTGGGATCAGACCATGTAAAAGGGAAGAAATAGAAAACTTTGTCTTTCCCTTAAAAAAACTGTTAAATTTTTGTCACTTTATTTTGCTTTCCACTTAGGACAAATATTTTTGCATGCTTGATATCATGGCTCTTTGTTTTGATCACAGTCTTCTTCCACAGGTCAATGTATACAAACGTATCTGTGTCTAGCTTGCTGTTTGAAAAATGACCTTGACTTCTGATGCCTTCAGGCTGCAACTCCACTCCCAGCAGGAAATCTTCTGTCAGACCGGATGCTCCAAAACCCTCATGAGCCTTTTCACATTTTGTTGCTGACATTATTTTGCATTCTGCTGTCATCATAGCATCTTTCTTAGTCATGGCTTAAAACTTGAAATAACTAATCTGGAGTGCCTTCTTTTCAATATGCCTCTCTGTCATATAACATCTCATTTTTCTTGCTCTTGGCTGGTTTAGAGATATATAGGGTTATGTGAATTGCAAGTGAGCTTAGGTAGAAAATAGACGTCAGTAGGAAAAGCAGCACAAATTTCTTCTGAGCATATATGAACCAAAAAAAATGTGCATGTTCACAAGAAACTGTTTTAGGAGACCAGAGAGTAAGCTGGTGATGTGCAATGTGCAGTATGATGCTCTTATATTTGGAAGTACAGGGCTAACTGACAAAGCTAAGTGCAATGAAGATAGTTCTAAATCTATGAAAACTAAATCTAATTGGGAAATAAAGAAAAACTTCAGAGTCAAACTTAGGGCAAGGACAATTTTTTTCATTTATATGAATTTCACCTACTATTTCTAAAGGACTACCTTGCAAATTACCAAGACATACCTAGCTATTATAAACCAATGTCTTTTTAAAATCTCAATCTATTTTTATTGACTTAGAAAAGACAAAAAGGTAGTAGGCAGTAATCAATAAATCATTTATAATCCCACAGAATCTAGTAAAAGGTACTTCATTTAAATACATCTGCTCAGCAAAGGAAGCTAAAAGTTGCCTAGATTAATAATCCAGAGAACATAAATGAAGGGGAAACAGTAATAGGTAGTTGAGATACTATATAATCAAACAGTATGTGTATTTTAATTTCAGAGATATAGGAAAAAGTGCCCCTATCTCAGTTAAGAACAGATTTTTAACTTTCCTCACCTGTGAAGAAGAAAGAGAACCATATATTTGCTACAGAAAAACGAATCTCATGTGCTGCAAAATTTATGGGGCTAGTATCTATCCGAAAGAACTCACAAATGAAGCTGAATTTTATTTCCTCTTTGAAAGAGTCTGTAGAGTTCTTACTATTTAAGCTCATGTATTTCAACTAAAAAAAATCCTGTTTAGACTGTTTTCAGTACTGATAGACACTTAAAGATTGAATATCACTGGTTAGATATGAATTAGCTTGCTGCATTTGTTTACCCACTAAGTGTCTGATTGAACTAAATATTTGCTTATGCAAATTACTGTCTCTGAATATATGATTGACTTCTGCTCAAACCCTTCTCATATGTGATTTTGTAGATGAGATAAATGTAGCTTCTGGTAAACTGACATGCTGTTTCTGGAATTATTCTCTGCATTCTGTCTTCATGAGCTGTAAAGGTTTTTCACTACATTGAGTATTTATATAAACACAAAGTCATATATTGTGTTATGCCAGATTGTTACACTGCCATCAGAGTGACCTAGACAGATTGGAGACAGAGGTAGAAAAGAATCTCATGAAGCTCAATAAAGAGAAAGGCAAAGCCGTGCCTCTCTAAGCAATAACCTCAGGGATCTCAAAAGAATCAGCTGGAAAGCAGCTTTGCAGAAAAGGATCTTGGGGTCCTGGTGGACAAAAAAAGCTAACCATGAGCCGTGTCTATATTCACAGGAAAAAAAGCCAGGGTCATCCTGGCAGTGTTAGGCAGATTTTTGCCACCTGATCCTTTCCCTCTTCTCTGCCCTGGTGAGGCCACATTTGCAGTCCCAAGACCATCCTAGCAATAAGACCTCTGTACTGAAAGCCCTATATAACATCTTCAAAGAGACCTCTCGAGACCATCTATTCCAACTGCACTGCTCAAAGCAGGGTCGTCTAGAGCAGCTTTATCACAGTATTACTTTTCTGCATAATTCAGTTAATATTTCAAACTAGGTGCTGCCTTTCCTAATAGAAGGCTTTATAAGGAGGAGGCATCTTCCAGATTTTCCCTCTAACCCAAGATATGCATCATTATTCTATTATTGCATTTAAAAGACTCAAGATAGATTGTGTACTTTCTTCTATCTAGGAGAGATTAACAAGTTTCAGTTCCTAATAATCTGAAGATGAGTGGTAAATCCTGAGAGAAGTTTTGAAACAACAGATTATGTACTTTGCAAATACACCTCTGCCTTTTGCTACCCCTGCTCAATACTACTGGCCAGTTTTCTCTAGGGAATGAATATGCTAGTTATTTTTATGTCCTGCATCTAACTTCTCTAAACCCTGGATTTGGGAGATTAGGAAATCCTGCAGGCTGGAATGGTTTATATCTGTGGGGTAAGGTCAGTGGAGCTCTCTGAATATTTTTTCTCATATGTGTAGAATGCAATAAATCCAGTGGTATTCATGAAGATGTCAAACTTTTTTGTAACATTAACTGTAAATAAAGCCAAATATATATTGAAATGCTAATGTTTGGAACTTCTTTTTTCAGTGCTTGTTCCTTGTGATATTTGCTGACTGTGTAATATAATAGTGTCTCCTTCCATCCACCTTTCCTACTGCCACAGGGGCTTTCTCTGCAGGCTAGCAGGACTGGGGTCCTCACTGACCGGGGCGTATCCCAGCCCCAGGCATTGGCAACGTCCCTGGGGACAGGGATAGGACAAGGCTGGGTAGGGATTGTGAGTGGGAGTCAGGATCAGGAGCAGGAAATGATCCAGGGTTTGGCACAGCCATAGGATGGCCACACAGAGCCGTGGGGTGGGCCAAGGCTGGTCTGAGTCTGCAGGTTGTTCTGGATCAGTGAGTCCTATGGCTGAGTGGGGAAGAGCTGTGGGGAACTGGAGATCTACCCTCCTATGGTATTGCTGGGGAAGCGGCTGATGGACCTAGGGTGCTGACATGGCGTCCTGGGCTGTGGGTGACAAGAGCCCTCTGAGGGTGAGTAGGAACAGTCAGGGTTGGGAGCACTCTCAGGCCAATGAGATTGTCCGGTGCAGTTTACACAGAAAATCTTCCTCACAAAGAAAGAGCTGACAGCTAATAGAGTGAATTAGTTGAAGAATGGATTAAGTGAGCCCAAATAGAATAAAATTATTCCCATATGAGTTTTCCTCATATAAATTATTTATTCCCATATTAAGGAATTCCCATATTAAGGAAATTGTTAATTTATACTGTAAAAAATGTCTAAAGAAGTCTTTTTACATGATGCTCAATGATTTGTTCTGTCTCTAGAGCAAACGAGATAAAATGCTGTAATTCAGCTAAGAAGAAGACTACAGAAGCTAAACAAATGGTCACACTTCTGGCTGAACAGACTGAAATTTGAAAATATTTATTTTAACATGACTGGCCACATCTCTATTACTCAGGTGCCTCTCATGTGGCTAGGCACATATGTCTTCTCTTATTTCCAAGAGTTAACATATATTCCAGAAAAATTAAGTATTTACCAAGTTTACATGTGAAAATTATTCACAGAATCACAGAATCCTCACAGTTGGAAAAGATGTCTAAGATCACCAGTCCAATCATTCACCCAGGAGGAGAAAAAACAAACAAATAAACCCAAAACCAAACACAACAAAACCAATAAACACCCACCCTGTCCACTAGAACGTATTCTGAAGTGCCATGTGTACATGTTTTTTGAATGCCTCCAGGGATGGTGACTCCACTGCCTCTTTTGGGCAGCCCAGTCCAGTATCTGACTACTATTTCAGTGAATAATTTTTCTTTTTCCAAATATCAAGTCTAAACATTCCTTGATGCAACTTCAGGCCATTTCCTCTTGTCCTATCATTATTCAGTTGATATAAAAGACCAACACCAACCTCACTTGATTCTTATGAAAAAGAATAATAAATTTGAGGTTATAGAGAGTAGGTAGTTACACTAAACAAAGATTTTTTTTCAACATCTTGTATTTTTCTAAAGGAATATTTTAAGTGTCCTGCCTCCTTTATTTAGGTTTTTTTTTCATGCATGAATGTTTCTTCTGAATTGTTGGTAGCTATCTGCGGAGTGCAAATGACTTGTGTGCAGCAAAAGACAGAACATCAGATGTTCTATCACAAAGGGTTATTAATTCTTCTGATTAATTTTATGACTTATTCTTCCACACCTACTGTATTTTTCCATATAGTTAAAAACTTGAATTTTTCTGAAGAAACATAATACAAAAGGAAAACCTGACTATAGACTTCTGTATTTTCTTAAAAAAAAAATAAAATAAAATAAAAATCATATGTCTCATAAAGAAAAATGTTACTTGACATCCCATTTTTAACTGAAGACTCTCCTTAATTATGGTCAGGGTCCATCAAATGCTGTTGGATAAAAACATTGGGTTTCTTTGCTTGTGAATTTCTGTTTTATGACAGACATATTACCTTGCTTGTGTGATGGAAAATAGACACACATCCTGCTACAAACTCATGCTGTATTTATTTTCTACACTTACTGTATTTGTTTTTAACTGTTTGGCAGTGTACAAAGCTGGCATATGTCTCACCAGACTATAAATTCTACAAAGCTGTTAGCATTTTGTGAAGTATCATAAAGTACTCTTGACTGATCTTTTATTACCAAAGGCCTCAGTCAGCCATTGAAGACTGAAACTAGTGGACTATTTAGTGTGCCCTAAGTGTAACTTTGAGACAGCAGGAGCTAGAGCTTTCTTTAATTATACTCCCTGATTGTGGAATCTGCTCCCTATTGAGACTGGAAGAGCAGCATCTGTTGTGACATTTGTGTTAAAATTAAAGAGGTGCACAAGTTTGTTGATGCATTTAACTGTGGGGAATCATCTTAATTATTATTTTTAATTTTTTTTTTTTAAAAAAAGGAACATAAAAATGAAGCTGTGGAAAGGAGTTAATGTTGTTATGTTAAAAGACCATTTAAATTGTTAGTCAGAATTTGTCAACAAATGAAAGGAAAGAAGAGGTAATCAACAGCATGAAAACAGAATAAAACACCCAGTTTGGATTCTGAGAAAACAGCTATTGCACCCTTATTAGTTCATTCATGCATTCTTCCAACCCCCATCTAACTTGCACAGTACTTGTTAGTACTTTATACATGGAGAGGCTCATATTTTCCCTAAGAGACAAAAGCTATGAAACCATATTTCTAATTGGTTCTGTCTTTAAAACTAGCACAAAATCACAGAAATATTTCTCACTTCATTTATTAGAAGGTGATTTTTTATTTTTTTTTCTGGGTTGGCTGGGTCATTTGGATAGTGTGCCACCAATTAATGTTATCTAATTTTTCAAACATTCTTTTTTTAAATATTATGCTTTATAGTTACTACAGTTACTGTAGTTACTACAAGTTCCCTCAGAAAGTAATTCTCTCTTACTGTATTTTATATTAGATCACAGCATTCTTCTAGAATAATTAAGACAGGCTACACTTAACATTGGAATTCTTATTGCATCTCTAGAGAAGCTTCCATACAAAATGTAATAAATCTCAGATGCCCTCTTCAGAATTCCACTAATTTGTCCTCACATACTAACTTTTTAATATAAAGAGTTTCTTAGATGTTTTATCTTTCATGTAAATGATCCTAATTAAACACAATAAACACATCTGAATTCTGTAATCTTAATGGAAATAGAGCTCCAAACTAGATAGTGTTTTACAGCCAGGGCTGTAGATGTTTTGTAATCCACAATACAAGAAAATAGTTATTTCCTTCTCTGCATAAAGTGCCTATTTGATCCTGTACTTCTCTACTTCTCTTTTTGCCTCTCCCACAGCCTTCACTGGTCAAGAAGAGATTGTTCTTAACCTCTTCACTGGCAACTTTCTTTTTGAATGCTTGCAAGTTAGTTATACAAGTGTTACTGTAAACTATGCTGAATGCCAAGATGAACTCAATATTAAACTTACCAGTGCCATGCAGACAACATGTCCCAGAAACATTTCATTCACAGTATAATTTAGTGTTGCCACTGAGTTTACTGCAAACTATGCCTGTATGCAAATTGAGCACTTACTATTTTTTTGGGGTTGCCAGTAGCATAAAATTCAACAAGACCATGCGCAGAGTCCCACACTTTGATCACAATAACTCCATGAAGCACTACAGACTGTGGGAAGAGTGGCTGGAGAATAGCCTTGCAAAGAGGGACCTGGGAGTACTGGTTGACAACCAGTTAAAAATGAGCCACAGTGTGCCCAGGTAACCCAGAAGGCAAATGGCATCCTGGCTTGTATCAGGAATAGTGTGGCCAGCAGCAGTAGGGATGTAATTCTCCTTCGGTAGGCAGCACGGGTGAGGCCTCACCTTGATACTGTGTATAGTTCTGGACCCCTCCCTTCAAGAAGGATATTGAGGTGCTGGAGCAGGTCCAGAGGAGAGCAGTGAGGCTGGTGAAGGGACTAGGGGGAAAGTCTTACAGGGGGAGGCTGGGGGAGCTGGAGTTGTTTAGCCTGGAGAAGAGAAGACTCAGGGGGGACCTTATCATTCTCTTCAACTACCTGAAGGGAGGTTGTAGTTAGCTGGGGGCTGGGCTCTTCTCCCAGACAACTAGCAACAAGATGAGAGAACATGGCCTCAAGCTGCTCTAGGGGAGGTTTAGGTTGGATAGTAGGAAGTACTTCCTCACAGAGAGGGTAATTAGACATTGGAATGAACTTCCCAGGGAAGTGGTGGAGGCATCATCCCTGGATGTGTTCAAGGAAAGGCTGGATGTGGCACTTGTTGCCACTGTCTAGCCGATGTGTTGGTGTTTACATCATAGGTGGGACCTGATGATCTTACAGGTCTTTTCCAGCCTTGGTGATTCTGTGATTCCATTTTGGGCTTTTTCCTTTTTTACTTTCTTCCTACATTAAAGTTCTCTACTTATTTTTTTAAAGTTATTTGACTCCTCCATAAGCACACAGGGAATGAAGCAGAACTAGCCAAAAAGGAAGCTATTATGCCCATATGTTCCATTTGATGAGAGACCAGGAGTGTTTTTGTAGGTGATGGTCCACCATGAGACTTATAGTAGATGACGTAACTTCCTTTTGGCTATTTGTAGGGAAGTTACTGCTGCTTTTGAAGGTTATACAGTTCCTGAAAATTAATCACATGTACTCCTTTATGACACCTATATTCCAGCTGTTAAGAAAACCCCACACCTACTGTCAGAGTGTCTTGATTATTTTCTAAATCTCTGACATTGAAGATACCTGCAACTCCTTGATAGTTTAATTAAGAACTCCAGATGACTGCCACTTATTTTGACCATTCTATGTGCATATTATTTCTAACTAGTGTAAGACAGAAACTGTATCAAAAGAACCTATAAATGACAACTGATAATGACAATGGTAACATACAAACTTGTCTAGGCTCTTTGGTCTTTCTTTCCTAAGAAACTAAGATTCATCTTGTGGAGACACTGGAAGGATTAGGCAGAGATTTCTGAGAGACAGTGACAATTTCACGGAAAATTTTAGATTCAGAACAGGGGAATGCAAGGGTTAATATATGCAGGCCATGAATATCAGGCATGATATCAGCTAATGCAGACTGAAGTCTAGGAAGTAATGAGAAGCTGGAGTCAAAAAAGTTGAGAGGGAGTTTGACTTGATGATGGAAGGTGCCAGTATTGCCTTACAGATGCCATAAACTTATATAGATTGCACTAAAGCAGTCAGTCTTCTCCAGTACTAGGTACAAAATGAAGCTGCTCCTTGGGGTAGAGGTAATGTGATCAACATGAATTTCTTCATAGTCTTTCAGTGCCTTTTTCAGCATAATTTGAAAAAAAAAAACTATTTTCATTTAGTCTGTAGATGGTTGCCTGTTGTTTACTGAAGGTTTTGTTATGAATGAGTTTTTAAAAAGAGAAGAAAGTATGAACCTTCATAGTGTTGTTGCAAGAGAGCTGTGACAATGACAAGAGAGAGTGAATGAAGAAATCTGATGAAATGTATGAAGGAAAAAGGAACTTGTTTACCTGTTTCTGTCTTGCTAGGACTTTTGTTGTGAAGATGAGTAATTATTCATATAAGCTTCTGAGAACTGAATCGTTTCAGATAAGTAATAGACATTTAAAGTGTTTCCAATTCTGTAAAAGGTGAATTAGGCACTGACATTTGAGAAGCCAACTGAATTGAGATTAAATGCAGTTGAGATTAAATTCAATTGCCTGTACTGAGAAAAGTACTTACCCTAACTGCAGATGACTACTTTTAGTTAAATGACTAGCAAATCATATTAGGTAAAGTGTAGGACAAGAATACATATAGTGAAACCTCAAAAAACTTTGAAAGGTTTCATAATAGTATATGCATTCAGTTTATTCGAATCTCTACATGAGAACATTTATTAGTGTAAAGTTTAATTAAAATACTATTACTCAATCCTAATAGGTTTGGTTTAACAGTTTATAAAATTAAGGCATGAGTAACAAGTCATATAATTGTATATTATTGCAGTCTCTAAAGTGCTTCAGAAGAAAACAACATATAGCAACATTTTTATACTGCCATAATGTAGACACGACAAGAAAGTAAGTTGACCCTATTTATCATTCCCGAGGAGAACAAGACTGAAATAAATTTAAAAAAAAAACAAACAAAAAACAACCCACAACAAACAACAAATGAAGTATTCAAGTACCTAAGCTTTTTATTCCTCAACTTCAGTCCAGGAATGTCAGCATACCATTGAGACTCAAAAGAGAAGAAAAAAAAAAAAAACAAAATTGGAGGGAATTAATAAAAACTGACTAGAAGTTTTTTGGGTTTGTTTGGTTTGTTTGTTGTTTGTTGGGTTTTTTTTAATAAAAGTACTAATTCAATATTTTTATTACACTGAAATTATATTAAGCGCCTTCAAATGTTTGTATCCCTGCTTTCCCTTCTAAGAACACTACCTTTCAGTTCTAGTCTGTTTTTTTGTGGTAGGGTCTGCTTGTTTGTTTTTCATTTGGATTTGGATTTGCCTAGATGTCCCTCTTAGTTAATCTGTTAATACAGCAGACTAACTTTGGAAGAGAGCTAAGTCTAACCTTTCAGATGTGCCTTCAAATCCTGCCCTTTAATGTAAAATACTTCAGCACCATCTATCAGTTTTTTATTTTCTTTTATGTCTCTTCTTCTTAATGTTTTATTTTTTCTTTATATGTTTTCCTTCTCTCTACTCCTGCTGTTCTTCTTACCTCTAGTCCAAAAGGTTCCTGGCTGTAGTATCTTCTATTTCCTCTCTTTGACTGGTATCTCTTTTAAATCCACCTCAGTGTCTCTGAATTATTGTTTTGGTGTTTGCTCTCCTTCTAATCTATGCCTTTCTCACTTGAAACTGAGGTATTCTCAGAATTGTCTCTGTTGTTTTGGGGTGTTTTTTCATAACCAAACAGCTAAGTATCCTTCCACCTTTTC
>NW_009952265.1:6574901-6594287 GCF_000747805.2 Chaetura pelagica
AGACAAAACAAAGACAGAGAGTATAGCCAGTTGAAAAAAAAACTTTAAACAAACATAGTAAAATTTTATTTGGTTAGCTTGATACAGGAGGGGCTTTTAATCAGAGAAGATAGTCATAGGACAAGGGGTAATGGTTTTAAACTGATAGAGGGGAGATTTAGGTTAGATATTAGGAAGAAATTCTTGACTATAAGGGTAGTGAGGAACTGGAATGGGTTGCCCAGGGAGGTTGTTGATGCCCCTTCCCTGGAGGTTTTTAAGACTAGATTGGACAAGGTTTTGTGCAGCCTGATCTAGTAGTAAGGTTCCTTGCTCATGGCAGGGGGGTTGGAACTTGATGATTTTTAAGGTCCCTTCCAACCTTAATGATTCTATGATCCTAAATCAAGTTGAGCAACTAGGCTTTCAAATGTGATTTGACTAGAATGCCAGCATTTTACTGAAATAAATCCTGAAACAAAGATCTCATGCAGATAATACCCTACCTCCAGCCTGCTTAATAGTTAAGCCTAAGATTTTACTATAAAGAATCCTGTAAAATTATATAGAAATATGTCTTCCTAATAAATAATAGTTTAAGGATTTTTATAAAATGGTTAAACTTTTCTGTGATTTTCTATTCTGTATTGTTATTTTTTAATTTTACAGAACATTTCAACCTTTGTTTAATAACTATTCATTTCATTACTTCTACATTCTTCAGAGTTTTCTCAGAATGTTTTAACTTTAAAATTTCTTATGATCTCACACACCTGTAGAAAAGCACCAGCCTCTAATGTAACCAGGACTAATGTATTTGTGAATACCTAGATTAATTCCAACACATGAAGTTGCACTCAGGACCAACTTGCGAGTTGGGTACAGTACATGCATTCAGGTATTTCAACTCCAGTAGTTTCTACTAGCTCTATGGTGGAGGCATTTTATTGCAGCTTAGGTACCACTACAGAAGAGATCCACAGAGCAAGAAACAGGTTACCAACCTTAACTAATAAAAATAAGACTTTGTCATTGCTTTCTGTGTGATGTACAAGACCAAATGGAAATCTTAATGGCTGTACACTAGACAAAGTCTTCTGATAGATGAATGAGTCACACTGCTGTTGCTTACACTTGGTGCCCATTCTTTTTAAGGTTACGTTTCAGTCATCTCATTCCTCCAATCTGAACATTGTCAATCAAGGACAAACAAAACTAAATAAAATTAAGATACTGCGACAAAAAAACATCTACAAACTGCAGATATCTGAGTAAGTACTAATTTGATTTCTTCAGAAATGTTCTTGCACAGGTACCAGATAGTTGAAGTGACAAAAATGCTTTTGACTGGAAATACCTTGCCTTTCTGTTGCTGCTTTTAAGAAAACATATGTTTCATACACAGCTTTAATTATTCAAGAGATAACTGCATTTGGCATTTTTCTTTCTGTACAGTTGAATAATCTAGAATTGAAATATTGCTGTATATTAAATGGAATTATTTTCTTTCAAGGTAGTTTGATACCAAATCTAAACACCTCTGCAGCTTATGATGTAATGCTGTGTGGTTCTTCTTCCTCTGCTACATCTGTAGTCAGCCATGTTGCAAAAAAGAATTCATAGGGTCAGAACAGAAAATGAAGGTTTAATACTCCGTAGCTAAAACTCTCATGAAAAACAGACAATTCAGTCAGATAGACCTCTGATACAATCTTAAACTTGACATTCTACCTTATTTATCAACATTTCTCAAAACCCATTCAATTCCACAAAATATGAGCTCAGTATTATTTTTTCAGCTGGTGCATGATGAAAACAAATATCAAAAATATAGTTTTACAGTGACATTACCATTCCACTTTTCAGATCAATGTGAGTGTAGGTCTGTCTCTAATCAGCTCATCTTACTTATCGCTTCAGAACAAAAGGAATAGAGCATAATTTTGTCTATTCCTGCCTTATTTTACAAAACTGTACCAGCAACGCTAATTCTATCAAAGGCAGCTGCAAAACCTGAAAAAATCAGTTTGAGGACTTAACTCAATGCCATTGCCAAGAGGTGATAGGCAGGCAAAAAAATATTACAGTTCTCCTGTCATATGTGGTGATTAAGGTTAAGGATTCTAAGTATCAACAGAGACTGGGATAACTGTATCTATGCCCAGAGTATTTATTTCTGCACAGTCCTTGTAGAGAAGGGCTGGGATGTTGGTTTACTAACAGAAGGCTTCAGAAAGGCTCCCAGTTGCTATTGGAACCCAAAAATAACTTTGGGCATATTTCTAAGGTATGTATCACAAACTGAACAAAGAAAAACAAAGTAGGATTTGAAAACTGAAGATGCGATAGTAAGGATACACCTACATTTGAAAAAACATGTGAATACCTTTTTATAATTAAAATGTATTTTTATTTGTAATTATCTACCTGAGGAAGAAAAAAGAAAGAATTATTTTAGCTATAAAGCATAATACATTTAGATTGGACAAGGTTTTGTGCAGCCTGATCTAGTAGTAAGGTTCCTTGCTCATGGCAGGGGGGTTGGAACTTGATGATTTTTAAGGTCCCTTCCAACCTTAATGATTCTATGATCCTAAATCAAGTTGAGCAACTAGGCTTTCAAATGTGATTTGACTAGAATGCCAGCATTTTACTGAAATAAATACTGAAACAAAGATCTCATGCAGATAATACCCTACCTCCAGCCTGCTTAATAGTTAAGCCTAAGATTTTACTATAAAGAATCCTGTAAAATTATATAGAAATATGTCTTCCTAATAAATAATAGTTTAAGGATTTTTATAAAATGGTTAAACTTTTCTGTGATTTTCTATTCTGTATTGTTATTTTTTAATTTTACAGAACATTTCAACCTTTGTTTAATAACTATTCATTTCATTACTTCTACATTCTTCAGAGTTTTCTCAGAATGTTTTAACTTTAAAATTTCTTATGATCTCACACACCTGTAGAAAAGCACCAGCCTCTAATGTAACCAGGACTAATGTATTTGTGAATACCTAGATTAATTCCAACACATGAAGTTGCACTCAGGACCAACTTGCGAGTTGGGTACAGTACATGCATTCAGGTATTTCAACTCCAGTAGTTTCTACTAGCTCTATGGTGGAGGCATTTTATTGCAGCTTAGGTACCACTACAGAAGAGATCCACAGAGCAAGAAACAGGTTACCAACCTTAACTAATAAAAATAAGACTTTGTCATTGCTTTCTGTGTGATGTACAAGACCAAATGGAAATCTTAATGGCTGTACACTAGACAAAGTCTTCTGATAGATGAATGAGTCACACTGCTGTTGCTTACACTTGGTGCCCATTCTTTTTAAGGTTACGTTTCAGTCATCTCATTCCTCCAATCTGAACATTGTCAATCAAGGACAAACAAAACTAAATAAAATTAAGATACTGCGACAAAAAAACATCTACAAACTGCAGATATCTGAGTAAGTACTAATTTGATTTCTTCAGAAATGTTCTTGCACAGGTACCAGATAGTTGAAGTGACAAAAATGCTTTTGACTGGAAATACCTTGCCTTTCTGTTGCTGCTTTTAAGAAAACATATGTTTCATACACAGCTTTAATTATTCAAGAGATAACTGCATTTGGCATTTTTCTTTCTGTACAGTTGAATAATCTAGAATTGAAATATTGCTGTATATTAAATGGAATTATTTTCTTTCAAGGTAGTTTGATACCAAATCTAAACACCTCTGCAGCTTATGATGTAATGCTGTGTGGTTCTTCTTCCTCTGCTACATCTGTAGTCAGCCATGTTGCAAAAAAGAATTCATAGGGTCAGAACAGAAAATGAAGGTTTAATACTCCGTAGCTAAAACTCTCATGAAAAACAGACAATTCAGTCAGATAGACCTCTGATACAATCTTAAACTTGACATTCTACCTTATTTATCAACATTTCTCAAAACCCATTCAATTCCACAAAATATGAGCTCAGTATTATTTTTTCAGCTGGTGCATGATGAAAACAAATATCAAAAATATAGTTTTACAGTGACATTACCATTCCACTTTTCAGATCAATGTGAGTGTAGGTCTGTCTCTAATCAGCTCATCTTACTTATCGCTTCAGAACAAAAGGAATAGAGCATAATTTTGTCTATTCCTGCCTTATTTTACAAAACTGTACCAGCAACGCTAATTCTATCAAAGGCAGCTGCAAAACCTGAAAAAATCAGTTTGAGGACTTAACTCAATGCCATTGCCAAGAGGTGATAGGCAGGCAAAAAAATATTACAGTTCTCCTGTCATATGTGGTGATTAAGGTTAAGGATTCTAAGTATCAACAGAGACTGGGATAACTGTATCTATGCCCAGAGTATTTATTTCTGCACAGTCCTTGTAGAGAAGGGCTGGGATGTTGGTTTACTAACAGAAGGCTTCAGAAAGGCTCCCAGTTGCTATTGGAACCCAAAAATAACTTTGGGCATATTTCTAAGGTATGTATCACAAACTGAACAAAGAAAAACAAAGTAGGATTTGAAAACTGAAGATGCGATAGTAAGGATACACCTACATTTGAAAAAACATGTGAATACCTTTTTATAATTAAAATGTATTTTTATTTGTAATTATCTACCTGAGGAAGAAAAAAGAAAGAATTATTTTAGCTATAAAGCATAATACATTTATTTTATTATTGTCCTAAACAACCTTCAGATATTCAGTAGCTGTAATAAAAATACCTTGGGAAAATTTCAATATATGGGAAATAACGAGATGAAACAGATGACCTTTTAAAAACCATTCCAAAACTCTTTTAAAGTTGTCTGGATTCCTAGTTCCAAACCTTCTGAAGCTACATGGCATATTTTTTTCTTAAACTCCTCATATTGTCTTGCATCAAGAAGTATTCTATTTGATTCTGACTTGTGAAGACACATTTATCTACTGATGTTGTTATTTGCAGCTAAAATACTACAGTATGAGTGGCAGCTATTTCTGGAAGATAACTGTAAACAAATATATTCATGACTAGTCAGAAAAAAATGAATTACATTTATTTTTAAGATGAAAAATTAAAGTAAATGTCTACAAACAATGACGTGCAGCATTCATCTTAGCTTTTATTTTAAAATTATTCTGCTTACTTGTTTGTGAATTTTAGTATTCACAAATCTTCCTAACCTGTCATAACATTTATCTTCTTAAAAAAGAAAAAGGCCATGAAAAATAAGGTGTCAAACATTCTAGTTTCTGATCCTAGCACCAGAAAATGAATTTCAATTAGTGTAATCATGAAAACCTGTTATATAACTATAGCCTTAATCCACAATAGCAAAGCTTTAAGCCATTCTTGCACTAACATAGAACACGGCAGTAATTTTCTTTAACTGAGGAAAAGCTACCTTTTTGGCTGATAGTGAAAAAAACTCTAACAAACCCTGTTTCTGGAATGTCATTTGCATCATTGCTGTTATAACTGCTTATACTTTAACAAAGCAGGTGGAAATATTGCATTGCCACGAAAACCAGAGGAGGGTGTGGAAAATGAAATTTTTGCAAAATGGAAAAGAACAAAACTAGTGATTAATATAAAGTTGTTTCTTTTTCACTGAACAATTATAAAAGACAGATATTGAAAGGCAGAAATAAGAGAAAGTTTTCTGTGTTGACTGTGTGTTTTAACCAATTAAATCAATTATATAAGCAAATATTTCTTATTGTATCTTATTCTTGCAGTAAAAAAACCCCCATAACTTTATCTGGAAGTGATAATTATGTATGCATGTGCACCTGATTTACTTAGAATTAATCTTTCAAAATTAATGTGTTGCACTCAGTTATGTGAAAAATGACTGATCTGTGAGCTCAGGATGACTGACCCTGAAGCAATGGCAGTCTGGAAGTGATAGAATCATACACCTCTGTCATCAACCGCTGATCCCTAGGACACTATTTCTGATCTACCTTTACTGTTATGTCTTGGGAGCATCTTAAATATCAGTCTAAAGGACATAGCCTTGTTCGTTTGGTTCTTTTTACTCTATACATGCAATGCAGTTTCCCTTCAGGTTTGCTTATTCTTCCACAGGCAATGAGAAAACCATTCCTGCAGCACTGTAACCTTACACTTTCTTTGTGGTAGGTATAGAGCTCAGACTGAAACAAAAAATAAATGAAACTTGGGCTCTGAATTCTGTGTCATATCTACTCAAGAATGAGTTCAGATAGATGATATAATAGTATGGAATGCCACACCTGTCTGTGTCTGGGGAACTTCTGTAACAATAATACACATCAGCCAAAGATTGTCTGAGAAAGAGAAGACCCAAGATCAAGTAAAAAGAAGTCTCTCTACAGGTGACAATTTTGGTTTTGTGGGCACTCTGTGATTTTCTATGGTATTTTGAGGTCTTTTCATTTTCTGAGTAATGCAATTATTGAAGTGCCATGTTGCTAAGGCAACCTCCTAGAACATCTGTTTCCCTGAGGTCCACAGAAAATCCCAAGGAGCAAAGAAAGCAGTTAATTCCTATCTAGCATACACTCAAAGCTCTATATTTTCTACAATCTAATTTCTTTTCTCACATCGTTGAGGTGCTGTACTTAAAATAAAAAATAGGGAAAATAAAAATCCTCCTTAACTTTCAGGAATGTGTCTTGCATGTTATTATGTCACTGAATGTCCACACTGTAGAAATCATACATCTCCTCTGACCTTGTTGTCTTTATTGTGTTACGTAAACTATTCATTTTTGATGTGTCCTGTAGGTCAGACACTGAATAAAAAATATTCCAGAGAGTTGAAAAATGACAAGGAAGTTTGCTTTTTTCCTGATATCTATTCAAGAACCAAGAGGGCTAACCACATCCTGGGTTGCATCAAAAAGAAGTGTGGCCAGCAGGGTAAGGAAGGTGATTCTACTCTTCTCTGCTGAGAGCCCACATGGAGTACTGTGTACAGCTCTAGAGCCCTGAACACATAAAAGGCATGGAACTGATGTAAAGGAACTGTTGGAGAGGGTCCAGAGAAGGGCCAGCAAGATGATCAAAGTGCTGAAGCACCTCTGCTGTGAAGACAGGCTGAGGGAGTTGGGGTTGTTCAGCCTGGAGAAGAGTAGGCTCCAAGAAGACTGTATAGCAGCCTTCCCGTACCTGGAGGGGGCCTAAAGGAAAGCTGGGTAGGAGCTTTTCACCAGGGAGTGTAGTGATAGGACAAGGTGTAATGGTTTTAAACTGGAAGAAGGTAGATTTAGGTCAGACATCAGCAAGAAATTCTTCACCATGAGGATACTACATAAGGCACTAAAACTGGTTGCCCAGAGAGGCTGTGGAAGTCCCGTCCCTGGAGATGGTTAAGGCCAGGCTGAATGAGACCATGTACAACCTGGTCTAGTGGGATGTGTTCTTGCTCATAGCAGGGAGGTTGGAACCTGATGATCTTTAAGGTCGCTCCCAACTTTAACCATTCTATGATTCTATGATTCTATTAAATACAGGATACTGCAAAAGTTTATTAAATATACAATTCCTAAATAAAGTATGCACTTTGGAATTAATTAGATGTATGATAAATAGAACTAATTAAATTACCCTGGAATGAATATTCCCAATTTGAATGTGAAAAAATAATTAGAATTATAGTTAGCAAATCAACTCAAATGAGACTTAGGTAATCTCATTTGGTTTCTTATAAGTATATGCCTATCAAAAATAAATCTTTGCTTTTTTCATCACACATCATTTTTTAAATTAATCAGTCCCAGCAATGTAGCTCATTCAATATGTAACATTTTCAGATTACCTATTTTAAATGAAGAACAAAGAAAAACATTTTTCTTGAACTAAGAGCCTGCAATACATAGAACTTCATTTTGGTGGCTTTGCAGATGTTTTTTTTTATCCATCTCTCCTCTATCTGTGCTCCTTTAGTTGATGCTCAGGAGGAGAGAAGACATCCATTTAGAAAACGAAAAAAAATCAGGCTTTATTTCCACATTGGTTTAAAGATGCCTGTTGAATTCTATGGTACACTAAAAGCTTTGAGAAGCTGAAAATAATAGCTTACAACCTCAGTGAACTCCTGCACAAGAAAGTATAACCACTGCAGATTCACAAGTTGTAATTAGCTTTGTTATCTGTTTTTATCTCCATTTTGTCACCTAACACTTCTCAAACTGTCATCAACCTTAGTATTTTTATTAACATACCTTTCCATGGCAGCCTCATAAATCACAGAATCACAGAATTGTTCTGATTGGAAAAGACCTTTAAGATCATTGAGTTCAACTGCTAAATTATGCATAACCCTACCAGGCTTATTAACAGATTTTTCTTGAAAAATCCCTCCTCCCTCCTGCTCCCATTAGGCAATTTCTCATCTATATTCTTTATGCCTCCACTGTTGAAAACAAAAAAAACCACCAAAAACAACAAAAAAACCAACAACTATAAACCAAAACAAAACAACGAGCATGTTACAAATCAAGTATGCTAATAAGCATGCTAATTGTCACAAATTCTGCAAAATGCTTGTTCCTTGGATGCTACTGTAGGTGTAACCCATTGGTACTGAAAGTTCTACTATTTCTAAACTCATTATCTTCTCTTTTATAAGTCTTGTATTCTATTTTACTCTTCTAATTCTCTGCTATCATCATACTCCTCATAAGAACACAACTCATTTAGCTTTGCTGTGATCACTGATAAAATTCAGATAAAAGACATAAACTACAAAGTTACAGGTGTTACATGTTCATATGAAAATACAAATTAAGTAATAAAAAAGATACACTAGTTTTTTTTCATATTATTATTTTTTCTACCTATCATTTGATTTTCCATCCTGTGATGTTTGAGGGTTTCTTTCCATCTGTCTACCCCTGCCTTCTCTCTCTCTCTTGTCTACTGAAAGGAAAGAACCAATAAGAAAAAGAATATTTAATTTTTTTTTTATACATATTTAAAATTATATTTGTGGAAAAATATGTAAAGGATACATTCAGAAATTAGACAGAATTGGCCATGGGAAGGAAGAGCATAGTGAATTAACCAGATGACAGGTTGTTCTTCTCTACATTAAGAAGCACATAACAGCTAAGTAACATACATTGTTAATCTATTCAGTAGTTTCATCAAATTACTTTGGGTTTGGGTTTTTTTGGCTTTTCAGTCTATTTCACTCTCCTACTTCTTTTATTGAAATAATTATCTGGAATGTGTGGCATCCCAAAAACAACCAAAAGTAAGCAATGCCACTAATAAAACACTACACAAACAACACAATCAAGAAGAAGAAGCTGAACAGAATAAAAAAGAAATCAAATGAAATGTTAATTACCTTGGAAAAGTTATGCTGAATATTGCAGAAATGAATGGATAGAGCAGGGTCCACGTCCAAAAAGGAATTTACAAGAATTTCTGTAGAAATCTAGAACATTTCTTAACACTTGCAATCAACTACTGCTCCATCCTCATGGCACCTGAAAGTCTCTGTCTTACAAAATCTCAATCTTTTATAAAGCTGAGGGATGAGATCTACAAACAAGAATTTAAATGTTGTTTTGATTAATTTTTTTTTCTCCATAAAATGTGTACAGGTCAGCAATGACATTGAGTTGCTTAATTATTTTTTGTTTCTATGGCACATTAATATCTCATATGAAAATCCTGAGAATAGATGCAAAATAAATAATCATTGTATGATCTACAATTAGCACTGAATAAAAATAAATAAAAACCAGATAAATAATAAATTAAAATAAGAGGTTTATAAACTCACCTGGAAACATCTTTCGTTGAAGAAACATTGTGATGAGCATTCATTCCTTTCCTGTTCTTTGTAAGTTAAGGGCTTCAGGTTGATTACAGCTTCTCGAAGAAAGAAGGGATTTGGACAGGTGTGGAGGCAAGAGTGTCCTCCTGACACCCACCCTAGATATTTATAAGCATTTATGAGATGCTTCCTCAGCCTTCTTTTCTCTAAGCTAAAGAGACCCAGCTTTTCTAGCCTTTCCTCATACGGTAGATGCTCCAGTCCTTTAATTATCTTGGTGGCCCTCTGCTGGACTCTTTCCAGTAGTTCCTTGTCCTTCTTGAACTGGGAAGCCCAGAAATGCATACGATACTCCAGGTGAGGCCTCACCATGGCCTCTCTCAACCTGCTAGCCACACTCTTCTTAATGCACTGCAGGATGGCATTGGCTCTCTTGGCTGTGATGGCACATTGTTGCTTCATGGTCAGCCTGTTGTCCACCATGACTCCCAGGTCTTTTTCTCCACAGCTGCCTTCCAGCAGGTCAATTCCTAACTTGTCCTTGTTTTTCCCCAGACAGAGTACTCTACATTTGACCTTGTCGAACTTCATTAGGTTTCTCCCAGCTCAGCTCTCCAATCTGTCCAGGTCACTCTGCATGGCAGCACAGTCCTCTGGCATGTCAGCCAATCCACCTAGTTTTGTATCATCAGCAAATCTGATGAGGGTGTATTCTTTCCCTTTGTCTAGGTCATCAATGAATACATTGAACAAGACTGGACTCAGTACTGACCTCTGGGGGACACCACTAATCACAGGCCTCCAGCTGGACTCAGTCCCACTAACCGCAACTCTCAGATCTCTATCCTTCAGTCAGTTCCCAAAGCATCTCATTACCCATTTGTCCAATCCACACTTCTCAAGTTTGGTTGTAATTATACCATGCGAGACAGCGTCAAAAGCCTTGCTGAACTCACAGTAGACCACATCAACTGCCCTCCCCTTGTCTATCCATCTAGTTATAGCATCATAAAAGGCTATGAAATTGGTAAAACATGACTTCTCCTTGGTGAATCCATTCTGACTACTCTTGGTAACCCTCCTCTTCTCAATAATAGATACTAGTTGAAAGTAATAAATTTTGTGAATTTTTAAAACACCTAAATATTTTACAGCCTGACTAAAAGTATATTGGAACACTAATCTGTGTTCTCATCATTAAAAATTGTAGCCTTGGAAGGGTTTTTCCAAACAACAGACCTCTTAATTTGCTATCTCACTGCTGTTGACAATTTACCTTGCTCTTAACCAATGCCACATGGTCAAAACCAAATAAAGACAGTGGCAACACTCATAAATTGTGGGGAGTATTTAATTTCATTTTTCTTTTAAATTCTTGAATGTATAACGCAAATGCCATTTGCAGTTGTAGAGCACAAAAGTCCATTCTTGTCTACTCATGTTCAACCCCTAAAGTTGTCTGTGGAGTAGCCATACCACTTCAATGGAGTTATTGCTCATACACAGTGCTATTATAGATGCTGTTTGAGGTAGTCGCAGAGACTGACATGGTTTCAATGATGGGCAAGAAAGTACTGCAGGATAGATACAAATTTAAAAGAAGTATAAAATCACTATTCACTTGTTCTAAGTGTTGAAGATCCTCTGGTACAAAATCCTTTGTCAAGATTAGAAGAACTTTGTATTTGGTTACCTTCAGCTTCCAGTAGGAAAACTAGCTGTAAGAAAAATATATGGTTTTATTATCTTGCAAATGGATATAAAATTCAATTATTTTATGCTATGTTATTTCAGAGATGAGCAGTGGAGTTCCCTGGTGATTTTCCTCCATTGTAAATCCCACAACTGAAAGCAAGTGGTTTCTGATTAGTGGCAGTGTCAAGTTAAAGTGAGATTGCTACCTGCTCTAATAGCTGGTAAAAAAGAAAAGCAACTAATTGAAACAATTATTTTTTTTTTCCCTCACACATTTTAACCACTTAACAACTGACCCAAAACTTGTAGTAAAAACAGATACTTTCTTAAAGTTACATTTTTATATTTGCAGTCCACTTGGTAGTGCAATTATGAAAAATAATTTTTACTTGATTAAAAAGCTTAGGTACCTCTATATCCTTTGTAAGCATGTATTCTCTCTAGCATATCACTGAAGAATCAAGCTAGATTTTTTGGAAGGAAATAAAGAGGAAATAATTTATCCTACCAAAGATAAAAAGTACAGAAGACATGTTATTTGAAGATGGAATCGTTTTTGGGATCCTAGAATGCTTCCCTCCCTGCCTGAATAATCCCTTTCTGCTGATAGAAAGATCAAAGGATCAAGAAGGCTATGTCCAACACATAATCCCATGCTTACATTTTTCTTTCTCTCCAATGTCCTTTAGATCAGTTATAAAGTGAAGTTTACACTGAATCTCTGGATTATACACATCTTATAGCACAGATGTATTCAGGGAATTGTTTTTCCAAATGGCACATCACACTTCCCAAAAAGGGAATGTTGAACTCTATGACTATGATATTGTCAACAGCAAAAGTTCAAAACCAAATGTCAGACTTACAAAAAAATTATTTTTCATAATAAGATCTGCAAAAAACTTTATAAAATTCACACACAATATTATTATTTTTTTTCCGGATATTAGAGGTTGTAATTTCAAGCATTACTTAGAAGAATGAGGATAAAAATTCTTTATTTAAAAAAAAATATATATATTCACATGTATATGAATGAAGATAGCAGAGCTTTAAGAAAGAAATTAAATATCTTCAGACTTGTGATAAAGTCACACAAAATGATGAATGATACTCAGCATCTCTACTTGTATTTCACATAAAGCTAATTCTGATATATTATGATAAAAAAAGGATTATTTTTCTAGAAATTAAGAATGATGTGAGTCTCTAGATTCCACAAACAGTTCCTCTTAAGTCCTTTGAATGAAGCTTGTAAAATAAGACTCTTGTATTTGGATTGATAAAAGTTACAATTGTCATTATTAATAGTATTACAAATAAAATAATAAAAATAGAATCGTTGTCCCTTCATCCCAGAAACTAAGTTAAAGATTGGATTTTGGAAGTGCTTGTTGCATTACTCAGAGAGGGGAAAAAAAAAGATAACGCTGTTTTTAGTATTGTATCAATCACTGTTGTTGCAGCCTTTCTACCATTGTGATGCCTGATCATTAGAATCCAAGGAGACACTAGAACAGTAATAGTTTGTCTTTTTTAGTCTACATCCAGGAAATAAATAATCTGAAGCTCACACATAGTTCCATACTCTGTGTAGCATGTTTTTATTGTGTTGACGGTTGCTGACAGGAATCAGGGTGAAATTTTGGTGGAGAGTGGATCACTGCTGATGAAATGTAAACCAGAAAATTCATATAGCCTCCCCTTTTAGTGTGTGTTTGAGAATAAAGAGATTGAATTATTAATATTAAAGCAGAGTAGGTTATTTTGAAATTTAAAATCCAGTAATTTTGCCAAGTAGCAAGATTTTTGTAATAAAATTGACTGCACATCCAGAGCTGCATAAAAATCAAAGTATTGAGAAAACAAGACTACACAAAAAAAAAATTAAAAAAAATAAAAAAAATTAACAGTACCATTAAACCACCTTAAGTAGTAGCAGGTATCTGAATACTGCCTGGCTGCCTTTTACTCTTCTCCTACTAACTTGCAGCAAAGCTTTATAAATGTGAGTTTTAAAAGCTTTTCCCCAGCACTCCATGGTAGTAATTGAATTCACCATTACTGACAATATCTTTGCATCATTACAGAATATACGAGAGTGCCAGTTCTTCGTATCTGTCTTCCTTTGATTGCTGGTCCTCTAAATAATATAGGATATTGCCAGGATTTTACTTTAGGGTCTATTTATCACAAAGAAAGCGCCATTGCTACTTATTGGTTTGAACTGGTGCATTTCTATCGGCGCCTATTTTAATATAAAAACTGTTGCTAAAATGCACTGTTACCAGACTGGAATTCAAGAATGGATTTTTCATACATTGAATAGATTCACAAAATTTATTCACTGACCTGTTTGCATTTAAAAATTCCTTAAAATACAGAAGCTCATATTGACTTTACACCTTTGAATTTTAGTCTCTCTCAATAAATTCTCAGTTTTTATCTGTTTTAGGTGGTTTTCTTTTTAAAAATGTCTAAGCCTCCCCCCCCCCCCTTGCCTTTTTAAGGCTGTTCTCTCACTGCAGAGCTTTCTGTGTGAGACATCTATTTTACATGTTATGGCCCAGTACGTGACATGGAAGCCAAACTCCAGCAGTGTTCTCAAAGAAAGCCTCTGCCATTTGGCTACACTATTTAAGTTTAAACCTTTTTCACAATAAATTATCCAGTCACTACTTGAAAATTTAAAATAAAAAATGAAATAAAAAATGAATAGTAAATAAATATGTGAAAAACATAAAGCCAAATAAATAAACAAGTCTATATAAGTACAGTATATTTTCCCTTTCAAAGTTTCTGTTTCTCACTACCAGACAATTGCAACCAGCATTAAGAAATTCCCAGGAAAAATATTATTTTTATTTTGAAGTGTATTTCTGTGTTAAATCCAAAGGGTTAGTGTAAGATAAGTAGCTGAAATAGATATATAAAATGAATTTAAATGTACATATATTTAAAAATTCAATAATCCCAGTTCATACAGAAGATTAAGAAAACTTCAGTTTATACCAAAATAGACATTCTTTTATACTACTTCTAAAATGTTATTTTGATATTTGCTCAGAAACCTAAGTAGATATAATACGTATTTTCCTTATCTCCTGATAAGTAGAATGTAGTAGTATATGAAATTGCAGAAATTGCAAATATAACAGAATACTAGGTTAATTAATTGCTATTTATGTTGTTTTCTTACTCTTTCTCATAAAATGCTACAAAACAGAAGTGATTAAAAGTTTGTAATTTCGTTACTATTAGGTCTTCTATGAAATTCCACATGTAGTTGGCAACTGCATTATTTAAGCATTTTGTACACTTATTATCATACATCTTCACTGGGAAGAAAGGCCTATTGATACAATATTTTCTGCCTCCACAAAATTTGAAGGATGAGTGTCTAGAGCATTTTGCCTAGAATGGGTAAGTAGGAAATTAGTGTATAATATGACATATAACTGTGTCTAAGATAAGGAGGCACAGAAAGGAAGTTGCTCTTAATTAGAAATTAAAATATATGATCAAAAATAGATGTGAGGAATCATAAGCTTTCCTGACAGTCCAATTTCTGCTTTGAAATACTTAAACTTTACCTTTGAGGTATGTGAGGCATGTGAGACAGGTATGTGAGACAACTCTCCTGGTTTAGAAGTTTGTTTATCCAACTAATCTTCTAGACCTTTCCAAGAATCCCGGACTTCTTTTCTTGACTTTTCTACTCCATTATAACTACTTTTTTCCTATATAGAAAACACTAAGTTGTCAAAAGCAAACTTTTTTTTTTTTTTTGTTAAACTTTTCTCAAAACCTTTTTTAAAGTTTGAGATTAAATATATGACCTTTAAAAATAAAAGCTCCAAATCTTCCCTCCTCCTTTTTTTTCAGCCTTTCTGTTGGTTAGAAAACTGCTCAGGCAGTGAGTGATAAATGGAAGTTTAAATCTTTGCCTGATTCAAACAGACTGGAACCCTAATATCTGAGCTCCATTGTGAATGCCTCAAACACTCAGAAACAGAATCACTCTCTTGCACCACTCCAATATTTATTATTTCTAGAGAATGAACAGATTGATCTGAGAGAATGACATAGATTCATACATTTGAATCACATAGAAAACCCATTTGAATTTTTGCCTTATCCATCATAAGTGCATTAGATAACAACCCATGGACTATAATAAGCAAAGGAAAGCTTTACTTATCCCTGCCAGTCATTTTGTAAAGAATTGCTAATGACTTTTTTCTTCCTATGTAGTGAAAAAGTATATTACAAAGTATCCAAAATATGTTTTAGAACATGAATCTCCATTCATTGTGTTCATCAAGTTTTCCACCAGGTTATAGATTCCTGTGCACTCCTTGGCATGGTATAGTAGCTGGATTCCTACATATATGTATTTACTAGTACACGTAAAATAAACACTATAAATCAAGAAATTTATAAATATTTCAAATAGTTCCAGAAAGATGAAATTTCATTAAAACTGCCAGGCAGCTTTTGGCTGATAAAATATTTTCTCCTAACATGTTCATACAGTTTAAAGGAAATATATCTCCATGTTACTTCTATCAGTGGCTGCATATTTTAGAATATGAAGCACCTATCAGCATGGATAGGAGCAGATATTTATACATCACATATTTCTTTCAGAATCTGATACAGCTGATAGATTGTAGGTAATTTTTTTCAGCACTGAAAGCAATGAAAGCATTCCTACTGTTGTTATGATCAACACTAAGTGCACACTGCAAGTAAACATATTCACACACTAAAAAATTGCACCATTACAATTTATGTAAGAAATGCAATGCTAACAACAATTAACCAAAGATTAAAAAGATTGACCAGAAGCCAGGGTAAAGGAGAACAAGTATGCTAAAAAACCATTTGACAAAACACTTGTAATAGTACTGATAGGAAGGACAATGGTGGTATTATAGTTGGGCATTCTATAATCAATTTCATTAGTCACCTGAAGGTGAAGAATGAGCAGGAGATAAGGGATGAACAAAATTTCAAGGAAAAAATTCCCCTACCTCATCTTCCCTCTCCAAAGGAAAAACATCATTTTGGACTTACCAAACTTTTTTGGGGGGGTTCATTTATTTAAGCTCCTAAAAATTAGCTATTTAAACAACATTATATAGACTAATAATGTAAGGAAATAACTAATTTTTTAGTCATTCATATAAAATTTTTACCTTTTAATTCCACAGAGGCCTTGAAAACAAAGAAATATGTAGTCCCAAGGAGTGAGGAGGATTTAACTTATAATTACAGATGTTAATCTCTCCCATATCCTTTGTATTTATTTAATTTGTATTCAGACCATACAGACATCAGATACATCATAGACAAATGGTGGGTAACAGCACAACAAGTATGTAATACCTTGGGATGATGAGCTAACATACCTTTGAGTATTCCAAGTGATAAAACAGCTTCCAGAAATAAGAGATCCTAAACACATCAGCATTTGTTGTCATGTAGGTCCTATGACATCTGTGCACTGAAGAATTAATAGTAATAAAAAGTATCTTCCCTTATTGTTGCACAGGTCCTTCAGTTGAGGTTGCAGTTTCGAATAGTTCCTTCTTATATTACAATTTAGAGGATAAAAAATGTTGACAATTTTTTATTAGTAAAATGTTCTTACAAGTAAATTTCAGTTATGACATGTAAAGCTCATTGAAAATACTAGTGAAAGTAAATGAAGCTTCCAGTTCTTACATGTGTAATACTACCAGCCAGACATTTCACATGTATCCTTATAGCCCTCAAAGAGTACTGGTCAATGGCTTGATGTCCAAATGGAAAACACTGATGAGTGGCATTCCTCAAGGGTCGAGTACTGGGATTGGTGCTCTTTAGCATCTTTCTCGGCAATGTGGACAGTGGAATTGAGTGCACCCTCAGCAAGTCTGCTGATGACACCAAGACGTGTGATGTGGTTGATATGCTGGAGGGAAGGGATGCCATCCAGAGGCATCTTGACAGGCTTGGGAGGTGGGCCCATACCAACCTCATGAAATTCAATAAAGCTATGTGCAAGGTCCTGCACCTAGGTCAGCACAACCCTAGGCACAAATACAGGCTGAGGGGAGAATGTCTAGAGAGCAACACTGAGGAGAAGGACCTGGGAGTGTTAGTTGATGAAAAGCTCAACATGAGCCAGCAATGTGCACTTGCAGCCCAGAAAGCCAGTCGTGTCCTGGGCTGCATCAAATGAAGAGTGGCCAGCAGGCTGAGGGAGGTGATTCTCCCCCTTACTCTGCTCTCATGAGACCCCCGCCTGGAACACTGTGTCCAGTTCTGGAACCCTCAACAGAGGAAGGACATGGAGATCCTGGAGCAAATCCAGAGGAAGGCCACAATGATGATCCAAAGGCTGGAGCTCCTCTCCTATGAAGACAGGCTGAGAGAGCTGGTGTTGTTCAGCCTGGAGAAGATAAGGGTCTGGGGAAACTGCTTATAGCAGCCTTCCGGTACCTGAAGGCGGTCTACAGGAAAGTTAGGGGTGGAATTGAGTGATAGGATGAGGGAGAACAGTTTCAAACTGGAAAAGGGTTGATTTAAGTTGAACATTAGGAAGAAAATGTTTGGTGTGATTGTGGGGACACACTGGAACAGGTTGCCCAGGGAGGTTGTGGATGCCCCCTCCCTGGAAGTGTTCAAGGCCAGGTTGGATGTGGCTTTGAGCAACCTGGTCTAGTGAGAGGTGTCCCTGCCTATGCAGGATCATGAGAACTAGATGATCTTTAAGGTCCCTTTCAACCCAAACCCAAGTATAAAACCTTACATGAAAACTCAGGTATGTGAGACAAAGATCTGATTAATTTTTTCTCTATTTGCTTGCCCAGAGAAAGAATAAACCCTTGCTCTACTGCTGGGATTATCACAGATGAAAGGATGTTTACAACGTGGCTGTGTGCTAAAGAGCAAAATGTCATTCTCTGGGAAAATGGGAAGAGTATCATTATAGCTCTAAACAACAAAGTAATACAAATATTAACAAAAAGAAAGCTGTAAAAAAAAATACCTTTTTGAGGGATTGTAAATTGTATTTGACCATATTTTATTTTCTTTTCCCATAGAAGTTCCACAGACTACTATGAAAGATTATACATAAGAATTTCCATAGGATTTAAATGTGATCTTGAAACAGCTGTGATTAATACTAAAAAAACCCCTATAAGAATCTAGATTGTTTGCCTTGAACTATCATGATAGTAACACAGACTGTAACTGAAGTTAAAAAAAAACAATCCTTTTTTTGTAAGAGAGTCTGGAACTTCTGCTGTAGAAGACTAGAATCTGTTCTTTCTGATGCCATAGAATACTGTCTCTGCTGGAGATGTCACATCTGTCATTGAATCCTGATTGTGCCTACATAGAAGAAACAAGTCTGATCTTGTTCCCTTTAGTATCAGTGGCAGCAGTCCCATCAATTTAACAAGGCAGCAGCTGAGATAGGACCTAAGCACTGCATTTATGGTGTTAGTGTCCCTCAGCTCCTGCCACCTACTGAAAAATGTGATTGTTAATTTCCTTAAATCCCACGGGACTCATTCCTATATAGCAAGGTAAAATGGGGTAATGCATATGAAACAACATACAAAGGCATCCAGCAGGTTTTTACTGAATATGCCAACCCAGGAAATGGCATGGAATCCTACAGTTACCTGAGCACCTACTAGCAGATATTTATTATTAGTCACTGAGAGAATAAGGTATTAATGATTTTTTTTCATGCCAGCAATATACATTATTTGAGGTACAAATGCCAGCATGAGGTTGAGGATGAGTAGGATGAACATGGCCTTTTATCTGCCCTGAGCACTCTAGGATTTTCCTGTAACCTGATTCACATCAAGCACTGTATTGCCTGTGCTTTAATTTCCTATGAATAGCAGTGACTCATGAAAAGTGCAGAAGCCTTCACAATCATTTTAG
>NW_009952265.1:6594335-6607338 GCF_000747805.2 Chaetura pelagica
TGTTGGATTTCACCTTAATCAGACACTTTTTAAAGTGTGCTCAAAAATTTGTTTGAGTGATTTGGGGACTTCACTACAACTTTGCGATAGAGCCAAGCAATCTCTAAACATACATTTTGCTTGTCTATAGCTGTGGCACGACTGAAATAGTATTTTATAACATGAAGTTTAACAGAAGAACATTAAGATCAGAATATGCTATCATGTAGTTAACAGTGATGTAAGTATAGGGAGGATAGAGTATTTTGTGTGGCGTTCTGTTTAGTTTGGTTTCATTCATCTAGCCTAACCTGGATAATATGTTATCTTACTGGTTTACTTTTGTTTGAATTATCTTGAGGTACACACAGGTCTCCAAGCATTGACGCTGAGAAATTGCAATTATTATTGACTTAGACTTGGATATATTTCATCACACTGACTTTTATTTTTCTCTCCTGAACTGCAATATATAGCTGTCATTTTCAACTCAGAACACACCAAAGTTTTGAAAGAACTTGAGCACATTACTGAAGTCACATTGCAATAACTAATAAATTGCATCGGTGAACTCCACTCTGGTTTATTTATATACTGTATCACAGGTTATTAACAGAAAATAACCCACTGAGATACATTCTTGTTTGCAGTGAGATGCTGGTGGTGCCAGCAGGAAAATAAAACATAGAATCTACAGGGAACACAGAACTAATAAAAAGACAAGGGTCCATAAAATAGAAAAAAAAACCCAAAGCCAACTGTGAAGGCAAAAGTAAAATAAAATAAAGTTCCATCATAAAACAATCAAAATCTGAGTATATTTATAGATACCAGGGAGCACAAATACCCTCAGAGCTTGAATATTTATCGGTGTTGGGAAATCTGTGAGCTATTCACAATCAAAACTTGATGAGCCACACATGTCTCTCTAAAAAGTTGGCTATATCTACTTCACTATAGCAAAGGAACAAAAAAGAAACAAAGAAACAAAAAAGAGCAGGAAAAAAAAGAAAAAGGGGGTGGATGTGGAGGTGTGTGTGTGTGTGTGTGTTACACATCTCCCAGTAAGAAAAATCTTATGTTTAAAGAGAAAACTAAAAATTAATAAATAAATAAATTAAATTTGAGAAACTAAGTTCTTGAAACTGTTTGGAGTTGTTATTCCCCTTAATACTGTTTCCAGATGAACATCTGGTATCTTTACATCTATCCTGATACATACATTGCCATGAAGGTATTTGCCATTCAGTTGCACAGCATTAGAAGTTCTCATGGTGATACCAAGAGAAAAATCACTTGAGAGAAGAATAAGAATTTGAAAGTGGTACGGGTATAGTAATTATTTTATATATCGTATTATTTTCTGTACAATGTACTCTATAGAAGTCTGCAGAGCTCTTTGTCATTCTATAATTCTCCACATTGCACTTTATATTGGGCTTCCTTATACCTGCATTTGCTATCATCTTAGTTTCAAAGGGACAGAAGGATTTGTCACAAGAGATTTTGGTTTTTTTGTTTGTTTGTTTGGGGTTTTTTTTGTTGTTGTTTGGTTGTGGTTTTTTTTTTCTAAATAACAGATGGGGAGTATCTCTTTTTAATCTTGACTGCTGAAAATATGAAATACTACCATTTTTAGCAGTCATCAGTTGACAAAATCAAGTTTCCTCTATCAAAAGAAATGAAAGGCAGAAATATTTCTTAGCTATAAACTCAGGCTGAAAAACATAGATACAAAACACTGGTGGGATTGGAAAAGACAAGTCTGGTATAAGGAAAAGTTATGACCTCGTGCTCAAGTGCATCTTCAACTTTATTTCATAGTGAAATAGTACATTCCTGGGACAAGGCAAGTTTATGCATCACCTACTCCTGGACAACATTGCCAGGCAGAGAGTAACAGAGTTCTGAGGGTTGGAGATGGGGCAGAGAGTTTGCTTTTATGTCACTAGGGGGGAAAAAAAAAAAAAAAAAAAAAAAAAAAGAGAGAGAGAGAGAGAGAGAAATAGATAAGAGAAAAATGTTGGTCAGGAGCTCTGGAGAATCCAGTCCTGTTTCTCTTCCTTTGAACCAAGATTCTGTGGTTCATATAATGAACTCTTTTGTATGATTTCCCTATCCCTCAGACTTATTCCACCATCCATGCATTGAATAACTCTGCAGTTACTCTGAAGACCTTACCTGTCCTTAACAGCATTATGTGGCTGAGTTCAGACAACATGAAGTAACTCAACACACCTTTCTGTAAGAGCTTCTAAGGGCCTTTTAAGAATGGAAAGGTTTTATAATGTAAATAATATTGTCCTTCTTCCTCTTCTGATTTGGGCTTTATGTAGTAAAATACAATAAACTAATTCCAGTCAGTAGAGGTACTGCTGTTGGGGTTAGTCACTGATCTGCTGCATTAGTTCACTTTGTTATGCAGTGAGGTTAAATGAGATCACCAACTCCTCAGAAGCTGCATATCTTGTGAGGTGACTTCAAGAGCGTCTACTTTGGTTGCATGCCTTTCTGGCATTTTTCAGCTCTAACAGGGAATATTCCTGTACCATTAGTATTTTTTTGTTTCTCCCTCTCCATTCCAAACAACAAAATAGCTCACAATATTGTCATGACGGCTGAAATAGAGAACTACCTCTGTTACTTTATTTCAGCTAAAGGCAACCAACACTGTTACAAATAGCTTTAGTTTATGTATCAACTTTCCTCCCACCCCTCCTAATGAGAACAGATACCTGATTTATTAACTTCTTTCTGGGTTTAAAGTAACTGCCTATAGCAGTTGCAGTTGAAGTGATATACAGCGTGTAAACCGTACTCATCCCTTGTGAGATTTTCCAGGGAGAATATCAGCTTTCTTGTCTGTTTTTGAAGAAAATCTTACCTTAATTTTTTACTGAAAATCAGCGGGCAACAATGCTTAACATTATTTCCTGTCTATCTGTATGCAATCAATCTGTTCAAGCCTGATTAATATTCACATTCAAACTACTATAAAGTGAAATTATTAGTATAATCTGATTCCTTTCCACTCTATCAAATACCCTACTGTTTCCAGCATATCTTGGAAATTAGCTGATCTGATCCAGAGTGGTTATTGTTTGCCTTTGCCTCAGGATAGTGTTAATACCTAGTGTAATCTACACTTTGTTCCACTTCTTGGTCTGAATGTAAAATTATGAATGTAATTATCATTAATAATTTTAATTGTATGAAAAAGTAACAGATAAAACATATTCTTGTCTGTGTTATTTTAAACAGTAATATGCAAGATGAACTTTACCTGTCAAATCAGAAGTGGCAAATTAATGTACATATAAAGCTTTTCTAATTTATAATGTACATTTTTTGCTTAGCTCATCTCTATCTGATGTGTTAAATAAATAAATTTTAAAAAAACCCACAACAAAACCAACAAAAAAAACCCCACAATAAAAACCCCAAAACCCAAACCAAAATAAATAAATAAATAAAAAACAACAAAGAAAACCAACAAAGGGGTACAATGGTCCCCAGAAACACACCTCATTTTCAATTCAGTTGGCAAGAATACTAATTGCATTATCACATATTCAGTAGCATTCAACAAAGTTATTTATTCATTCATCCTTAAGACTCAGAATGTCTGGCAGGTCACTGCCATTAAGCACTGCCTTGAGAGTCTCAGATGAACAAATACAGATACAAAGAAAATTAGATGTAGAGCTGCCTGAAAAAAAAAAAAAAAACAACTCACAAAGAAGCTAAACCTCTGAGATTTGCCTCTTTGCTCACTGAACAAATAAAAAAAAAAAAAAAAACTAAAAAAACCCCGTATATTTCATGACCATAAAAGAAAAAGAAGGAAAGACAGGAAGAAAAACATACAGGCTGATCTGCAAATTATGAAGCATCAGATTAGAAAGGTTACAGAGGAGCCAAGAGTTAACATGCAAAGCAAGAAGCTGTAACCTGCAATCTAGTAGTCTGTCATATGTTTGTTGTGCTAAGTTTCACTGATTCTGAGGCAAATCAAAGAAATTCTAGAATAGTTTTTAATTTTATTTATTTAGTTTTAATTACATGTTGTGTTAAATTAAAGCCTGCATCTTCCACAGCATGAAGAGAAACTGGGAAACACTGGCAAAACTAGGACATGTAGTAATATCTATTTTCTATTCTGAGGAATAAGAGATTTAACAATGTATTGTTTAAGCAAGGTAGGAACAAATTAGGACTCAAAGAATGAGTTTAAACAGAAGTCATGCAAATGACAGTGGCATGGAAACACCTGAGCTTAATTCAGACAGTCTGGTTTGAGTAAAAGTAAAACAGTAGAGATAACTAGGATGCCTCATTGGCTTAGTTTCTCAACACAACTTTATTATAAAACAGAAGAGGCTGAGGAAAAGGAAAATCAAAGTGTAACAGACTGGGGAAAATGGATTTTTGGTATGAAAAAGGATCTGTAACATACCGGAAAGGTGAGAAGAAAACCAGAGCTACAGTTGAAACAGGAATAGATTTGGATGAGAAGGACAAGAAACCTGGTACTAAATCTAGATCTAGACCCAATTAAGAGAGAAAACAGATGTGGAACAAGGGGGGGAAAGCTGACCTTATTAAATGGGAGGGAAAAACAACAGTAATGGGGAAATTATTTTGTATTTGAAGTCACTCACTTTGGGTGAGCAGGGACAGCAGAACAGGGAATCTGTACATTAAAAAAAACATGGACAGGTGTTATAGAGAATTGTAAGTGATCGTTCTGTATGTATAGCATGGACAAGGAAGTTATGGAATGAGAGAAAATTAGGTAACATCAGGACTATGAAAAAAGAACTAGACCCAACTGGGCTAAAAGACTGGGGACAGGCATTTTGTGGAAAAACTACAGATACTGGAACTAGAAACAAGGAGTAGGTCATGGGTAGAACAAGAATGTGCTGAAACAATGCATCATCCACTTAATGACAGCAAAGACCTAAAAGACCACTAGCCTGGGTCATAAAAACACAGCATAGTTTGGATTGCAAGGCACCTTTAAGTCATCTAGTCCAGCCTCTTGCAATAAGTAGGTCATCTTCCACTAGATCAGGTTGCTCAGAGTCCCATCCAACTTGACCTTGAATGTTTCCAGAGACAGGGCATCTACCATCTCTCTAGCCAACTTGTTCCAGTGCTTCACCACCCTCGTTGTAAAAAATGTCTTCCTTCTATGTGATCTAAATCTACCTTGTTTTAGTTTAAAAACATCAACTCTTGTCCTATCACAACAGGCCCTGCTAAAAAGCTTGTCTCCATCTTTCTTATAGACCGTCTGTAAGTACTGAAAGACTGCAATAAAGTGTTCCCAGAGTCTTATTTTCTCCAGGCAGAGCAACTGTAACTCTGTCAGCCTGTCTTCATAGAAGAGGTGTTCAGTCCCTATGATCATTTTTGTCGGCCTCCTCTGGACCTACTCCATCAGGTCCAAGTCTACAAGTAAGTGCAAGAACTCGTAATTACCATTATCCTCAATGTCTCAAGAGACAGAGGTCTGTTGGGAGAAAGTAATGGGACCAGTCATGTTGAGAACCTGCAATAACATCGTACTCTGTTACAACAATTCTACTTTCCCACTACATTTTCAGATGGAAACAGTTTTTGCACTCTGACACATTTAAACATTAAAAGAAAACTCTGTGATGGTTTGAGTCTGTAGTACAAAGTGTGAAGTCCATTGACACAATATTTTCTGTGTAAGCATGCAGCTTGTACAGCTCTTTTGCTTTCAATTTTAATTCAGCCTTTTATTAGATTTCAGGAAATAGATCTTCAGCTGAAGTTAACAGTAACAGTTTTATTCATTGTAATAGTTCTTCATGATTCATTGGATGAATCTAAAGGATGATGTGATTGAACAGATATGATTTTATCTTGTCTCTTTTCCAATCTCATCTGCAAATTTGCCAGATATTATTATGCTGCTCGGACCACCTCATGTTTTTCTGCTGACTCAGTCACTCATAGTAAAGCAATAAGCACCAAAGGAGTTTTTTAACCATTAATTCTTCTGAAAGGCTCAGTGGCAGTATTTCTAACTGGAGTTAGAACCTAGTCTTGCTTCAGGAAATTCAAGAAATTAAATATAAATTTTCCCATTAACCTTTAAAGAAGTATAGTTTTGGGTGACAATATTAATATCTTCTAATGTCAAAAAGATCACAATGTAAGTTGACCACATCAAACAGATCACAGTGTTTACAAAGAAGTTCTAATAACATCCAAAACCATTTCCTAAAAATATTAAATGTTAAAAAATTATAAAATCTTGATATTGACTTAAGATGACTGAGAAAAATACCTCATCTTTACTAGCTAATTTATTAAACTATCAAGTTATTATAATTTTTCTTTCCCTTCCACTATGCCCTATTTTTCCTATAAGATTACAAAGACCATAATGTTCAATAAACTCTTTTCCAGGCAGGCTTTTAAAAAAATCTTATTAAAATAGTTCCTTATCTTCTTTTTGAAGAACAAAAATCATAACAAAGCAGGTTTTCATGGTTTGACTAGCATTTCAACATTTTTTTTTCCCCAATTTTTATTTATTTTTTTTTTAAAAAAGGTATATAATAAAACAGTATTCAGTAATGATCTTGCTCTGATTTTGGCTGAGACAGAGTTAATATTCTTTGCTAAGCAGTGTTTACACAGTCAAAACCTTTTCTACTTCTCAAACTGCCCCACCAGCAAGCAGGCTCGTAGTGCAGAAGAAGTTGGGAAGGAACACAGATGGGACAGCTGACCACAACTGACCAAAGGGATATTCCATGCCATATGACATCATGCTCAGCATATAAAACTAGAGAAAGAAGAAGGATAGGAGGGAGGATGTTCGTAGTGATGACATTTGTCTCCAAAGAACTGGTGTGTGTGATGAAGCCCTACCTACCCGGATATAGCTAAACAGTGAATGAATTCCTTGTTTTGTTTTTCTTGGTTGTGTGGCTTTTGCTTTAGTTATTAAGCTGTCTTTATCTCAACATGCCAGGTTTTTTTTTCACATTTACTGTTCTGATTTCCCCCTCCCACCCATTCCACCATGGAAGAGTGAGCGAGCAGATGTGTGGAGCTTAGTTGCTGGCTGGGGTTAAGTCATAACTGATCTCATAAAAAAATTTCTCAGAAACAACATCTCTAGCATGACTGAATTGCCATGCTTAAATATAGTCAAGCAATACCCCTTTTAAGCAAAACACCATCTTAAAAGGTAATTTTCTACTGGCTGTCTCAATGATATCATGTCCCTTGTCATTGTTAATGATTGTAGGATACTGTTTCCTGTGTAATGAAGTGTCAGCTAGGTGGTTTTTTGTTTTTTCTTTTTAGAAGCTATTGAACCATTAACATAGTTCAGATTAGTATCTTCTACCAAGCAATTCAGAATTTGTGGTTAGTTTATTGGACTTGTACCTACTGGTACTTATCACTCTGTCAGTTTTTGCAGCATTGCAAGTTACCATTTGCGGGTTTTTACATTCCTGGTAATTTTTGAAAATATTTTTTCAGTGGTGGAAGCATCCCTGAGACTCAAAAACTGCAAGCACCTGGAGTCTGGACCTGGATATTAATATAATTCAGTTAACCTATGCATTATCTCTGCAACAGAACAAACTGCTAGGCAGAATGCAAATGCATTTTCCAGTGTTTGAGCAATGGGTTGAGATTTGTCACTGTGTACTTCATTCTCTTCCCCAGCATCCTCAGTGTGATCATAACTTAGCAATAATAGCCTTCTTTCCTCATTTCTTAGCAGTTTCACCTGCCAACATTAGCTCAGTCTAACTTGACTAAAAATAACTGTAGGATCTTTAAGCAATCATTTTAGCTTCCGTTAAATCTTATCATTAGTGATCTTCACAGCAAGACAGTGTAACCTAAATTCACTAAGAAGAGAAGTGTTCATTTTTCAAACAGACCCCCCCAAAGAGATATTGTGCCTTCATAACAGATGTCTGAAAAAGCACTGAAACAGAACTTAAAACAAATGTTCTCTTTTGGCATTGTTACCTTCAACAGAGCTGAGTAAACAGTTCACTGTGTTTCAGTGGGGTTATTTGTGAAGCAAGCAACTGTCAATGTAATGATGGCAGAGTCAAATTATTGGATTACATTAAAAGTGTGCTAAAATGTCATGTCAAATGTAGTAAAGTTCTATTGAGACTGTTTTCATGGAAGAAGGCAGAATGAAATAGCCTGCAAAGTCAAAGTAATGCAGCATGCCTTCAAGTGTAGAACCTATCTATCTCACTTGTCTTGTGGCAGGACACAAAAAGTCTTCAGACATTTGTGCTGTGTTTTACTGCACCCCACACCACTACACATCACTCCTGTCCTTTGGTTCTGATATTATTTTTTTAATATCTCCTGTTTTTTCCAAATTATTACTTCTGCAGTTGGGGAATGACAAGGGACAGAGCAGCAAAACTGACAGTGATTAGGGTTTCAGGAAAGGCACATTCAATGTTAAGGACCAAAATCAACTGCAGTAGGTGGTTTCATTTCAGAAGTCATACTCTCCTGAGTGGTAGAAGAAGCTGAAACCCTTATTTATGGCCTAAACAGAAGCACAAAAGCTTCATTAATTATAACTGGCAAAGACATTCTTCCTAAGATGAGGGTTTGACACCGATGTTGCAGACATGCTAAATTTATGCCCACCACCTCACTATTGTTATGAAATTACATCACAGAAAACTACTAGAGAACCACAATTTTTAAAGTTGAAGTTCACCTTTATGATCTCTTACAATAGCCCAGCACAGGATGTGAAATGGAAGAAATCTTATTTCCACGCTGTCATTTCAGCCCATGTGTAGGTGGACATCTCTCTGCCAGTATTTCACTAGTTTTAACACAGCTGTTTGACATTAGTGAGTCCACTAGATATAACTTTGTCAAGTAAACATTTTGGGATTTTAGTACATTCTCATCTCTTTGTGGTTATCCTTCTAGCTTAAGGTATCCTGACATTACTTCCAAAAGTGGATCAATGTTAGATGAACTCTATCAAGATCAGGATGTCCTGCTCTGCACTACCCAGTTTGTACATCAATAGTGAGGTGCTGTTCCAAGCTGAGTAGCTTCTAAATGACCAATGAAAGTTGTAGTTCATTAATCAGTGCCTCAGGAGGAAATACAGGACACCATTTCCTCAACTATAAGCCTTATACACTTCATCCATACAGTCCCACTGTGGAAATTTCTGCTGCTCCAATTGTAGGGCCTAAACTTTTTTCTTTCCCCTTTATTTCTCTTTCATTTTCCCTGCTTTTCTGAAGCAGACTCTACAGCTTGTTCCCACATCAATACAGCCCTAATTGCAGTTTTCTGTCCCCATTGCTTAATAAAACCTCTCTACACACCTCTTTTTCAGTTTAGGAAAAACAGGGTTAAGGATTCTTCATAATCGAGCTAGTTTTTACTCCTCCCAACTACACAGACAGCATCATTAGTATAACTGTAGAATGAGATCTTATACTATTTCATTATCTATATCTGTCCAATAAAAAGACTGTTACAGAAAAGATACATCCTTCAGCTTAATTTCATATATAAAACTCTTATATAGTCTCATGCTTCAATCATACTCCTTTGTGCACGAAAACAGTGAACATGAGCTACAGAGCCCTTCTGAATTTAGGACTTTGACATTAATTTCTCTGGAGTTCTAGCTTCTTCATATTTTTTTAAAATAAAATTTTATTTTGCTTTAGTTTAGTTTACTTTTGTATGGTTTGGGTTATTTTATTTTATTTTTTATTTTTAGGGGTGATGTAGACTACACTTCTGCTTCCCCAAGTGGTATTTATGTCCCCATTTGCTAGTCGGAGAGCTTTAGAATTAAGGGTCATCCCAAGGAGTGCCACGTTAAGGGAGTAGAAACTTTTTTAAAAAACACAAACCCAACTAAAACAAAACTCTTTTTTTCTAAAAGCCCTAAACCAAAAACGTCCATTAAAATGAGTTAATAAACTTTATTGTTCCTATATAAAAAACCTGTGCCTATTGAGCACACCTTTAAAAGCAAGCCCAAACATATACACTTTCAAATACTGTCTGCCTCACAGTCACTCACAGACACAGACACAAAAAAAGAACACTTGCTTGTACAAAGATTATCCTTTCTAACTCAGGCCTTTTGAAATTACTCAGTTCACAGCTTGGGAATGTTTCCATACAGATCACATTTGATTAGTGGGGCCAACCGACATTAGTCACAGTTCTTTCAAGAAAACCTTCTATACAGGCCATCTGTTGGAGTCTAGTAAGACTATACGCATTTGTAGGCTGGAGCATTAACCAAAGTATCCAGAGAGATAAAGAATGCAAAAAAAAACAAACAGGCTGTGTTCTTCGTTCCTCTAATCTGCTAAAAAGTGATTGGGCACCAACAAAAGCAAAGCCAGGGTTACTTGTCCTCCACTGCTTTTCAGATAAACCTTAAATTCAGATCCTGGAGAGTTCTTCCACATATTCAATAAGAAAGACTTATTAACACTTTTTCTTTTATTTTGTTTTGGGTTGTTTTGTTTGTTTTGTTTGTTTGCTTGTGGTGGGGTTTTTGTTTTGTTTTGTTTGTTTGTTGCTTTTTTGTTTTGGTCTATTTTTTTGTTTTTGCTCTTGGTTTTCTTTTGTTGTTGTAGCTACAGAATGAAAGCTATGCATTCCCTGTTAAAAAAGCCTGGAAATCTGCAGCTTTATGCCTCTAATTTCCTTCCAAGCCAATAACAGTGAAGGCAGCTGGGAACTGCTACATGCTGTGCAGAAGCAACCTTCCTGTCTTCCTGTGAAATACTTACCTTATAATCCAGTTGTGAAGACAGGTCTCTTTTATCAACGCTCTCTTGTATTTTTTGTATTATTTTTTTTAGTATTGCTCTAGCTGTTGTGGTCTCTGAGTCAGTTATCTGTTGCTTGTTGCAAGGTGTTTGTAGCTCACCTTGCTGTAGCTGTGGTAAAACATCTATCTCTCTTTCTCTCCTTTACAAAAAGAGCAGGCACTGTTCATACAGGTCATAATCCAGAAAGCTATCTCCAGTTTGCTGTTAACCCTAGGGCAATTTGTCTATCTTATGCCAAGAATCCTGATCATCTTGCTCTACTAGGAGCTTTTAGAAAAGGTATGCAGTGTGTGGCTGTTTCAGGATGGTGGGGAGGAAAAGGGACAAGAGAACTTTTCACTTGGACCAGGTTCTGTGATTTTCTGTGGTGGATTTTCTGTAAGACAGAGAACACCACCAGAGAACACCACCCACAGAGTCAACAGTGCGTGTGTAGATGTCCTGGAGGGAGATCAACAAGCTAGACACAGTTGAGTTTTCAGCCTTTGATATATAACAGGTGGAATGTCACCAGTGACCTTAAAGGAACCCTTACAGCTCTAAAAACTGGTCAGAGAATTTGGCTTTGAGATTATTTGTGTACAAAACATAAATGCAGACAGTAAATACATATTGGACTTTTCCCTTTCAGTCCCTAAAGATTATGCAAGCAGCTTATGGTTTTTCAGTTGGAATCACCCTGATTATTCCTACCAAATCTTCTGCCATAGTCAGGTTATTTCTGAACTAGGCATTGACAGTTTTAAGTTTTGAGACTTTAAATAAATAGTTTTGTTGTGCATGTACATAAAGCCCATAGAGGCATGATTTTGTTCTGTCTTAAACTGATGAGCTCTTTAAATTCATCTCAAAATCTTTCTGTGAACATTTCTCAACCTGTGAAAATTCAGATTAGTGCAATACTTCGGCAAAAAACACAGAAATAATATGAATGCACTGTTACAATTTTTCAAGTAAATGTTGATGATTGCTCCCATATGGGACTGTTTCTGTATCATATTATCATAGTTTGCTATGGAAATGCTTCTTATTACCCCCCTTGACTTCCAGCTGCTGGTGTCTGCAGTATAAAGAGCTAGCTGTTCGGTTGTCATTCCTGACATTTTTTGTTCAAATAAAATCCAACACCTTAAACTTCCCCTAAAGATGTATTTGTTAAATGGGACAGCTGGTGAAACAAAAGGAAAAATTGTTGGAGGGAAAAAATGTCTTTTAAGTGGGCTGAAGGATTATGCATAAGCATGAGATTTCCCAATGTTTTAAAAGTATTATATCATGGAAAGTGCATAGCAATAATCAAACTTGAAGGCAGAGGAAAAAAAAAAAAAAAGGAAAAAAGAAAAAGTCAAAAGATATCTAAGCAACATCTGTGGTTTGAGCAGCCAGAAAGATTTAGAGAATCAACAAGATCTATAAATATTACAAAACCTTTAAACAAATGGTGGGCATACTTTGTCAGCTCTATAAATCTCCCCACATTTTCTCATTTCTTCCACTGAAAAGGTAAATATTTTTATTCCTATGTCTTGCTTCTTAGCCAAATGTATTCCTTCTTTTTAAATATATTTTTTCAAATTTGTTTCTCCTCAGGCATCTACTGATGCACTCCTCTTTTAAAGGAGAGCCACAAAGGACAGAACTGCTGAGCTTGACACAATTAGTTAGCATGAGATATTGAATTAAGTACTTCTCCAATACTCTTAGCAACACTGAAAATGTACTAAGACTGATTCAGAAATAAAACTCTATTTAGAATAGCTACACCACTGCACTGTCTCAGACACAAAAGTAAAATTTTAATGTCTCCATTGTGTTTCAAAAGAATGTAAATACCTTCTGGCCAAGAACACAGAGAGTTCAGTGCAGACACCTGTTTCTATTCTATGCCAGAAAGAGGATCTTAAATACAATCCCTGCTTCTGAAATGAACTGTAGTCCACTGTACTCATAATACGTCTCCACACAAGGAGCAGATATAATTTTGCTTTCTTCTTCCCTCCCCCATACCCTCTAAGTCCTGTATGCACATATACATTGATCAATTCTAATCCCCATCTTGGTGAATTTCCTGAAGTCATATGACAACTGCATTCCCAAGACTAGACCTACAATGTATTCAGATAGAATGGGCTGGTTCAGACACTTCAGGTACT
>NW_009952265.1:6607385-6650037 GCF_000747805.2 Chaetura pelagica
AGTCACAGTGTGCTTTACCTCATTAAGATTTCACATGTGGCAAGACAAACTTCGATACTCTATAGTAGAAATGCACAGGTGATTTGCACCTTCTGGGTGCTATTACTTGGCCATTTCAGTTTTTTTCCTAAATGGCTTTGAGTAGAAACATAAATGACAGCACTATATTTTGGACATCAGCTTCAGACCTTCAGTGGTCTCCAACACTCATCAGTATTAGTGTCTTCTTTTATGGCTCATGCACTCAGTAAAGCTCAGAACCTCCTTCAGGTTCTCAGTCATTCAATGCATTGTTCAATCTCAGTATATTGATATTTAGACATAAATTTATGTACTTACATGTCAGGACAAGATCTCCAAATTAATCCCAGCTTGTTTGGGGCATCTGCTCTCTTCTTAAATGATCATTTGTGTCCTATAATACTGATGCTTTGCAAATTCATGTCTACTCCCTCTGTAATAACATTGTTCAGGCAGTCTACTGGTAAGATCTTAAGTAAAACATATTTTTCCTTAAAAGCACGTAGAAATATTTATACTCTTTTCTTTTTTTTTTCCTGTTTATAATTTAATGGAAGTTAATAGGACATTTCTGATTAGAAAGGCATTACAATATCTAATTTTTATTCCCGTTAAAGCTCTTGACAATACTCCACTAGACTTAAGTTGCATAAGTTCTGCCTTTATGTCCTGGTTTGAGCCAGGATGAAGCCAATTTTTCTTTTTGCTGATTTTTTTTTCCGTCAGTAAGCTTTCTTGTAACTAGCAACAGCGTGTTCTGCTAGGCTGATAAGACAGTGGAATGTTTTTCTAACTACTGAGGCTTCAAGGCCGCACCTGCACTCTGCCGGCTCAGACACTATGGGGAGATCTGTGACCCCCCCCGTAGGAGGCTGAGTTAGATGGACAGCAAAATTGGCCAAAGATATTCCATTCCATATATCTACGTAAGCTCAGAGGAAGGTCAGAGATCACAGAAGACAACTTCCTTCCTTCTTCTTCTCCCCTTCTCTTCCGTCCTTGGCCGGTGTCCAGGGAGGACTCTGTTCATCCATCACCGTCGATCCTCAGGCTTGATCTCTTGTGACCCCCATAACTCTCTGCTTTGTTCCAGCAGCAGCTTCGGGATTCCTCGGGACTCTTCCCAGTTCAGGGAAGTGCTGTGGGAGTTGCTGGGGTGGGGGGAGGCGAGAGGCTTTTTGCCTACACCTGAATCTATCTGTATATAATTGTATATATTTTCTTGTATCATTCATTAGTGTTTTAACTAAAGCTGTGTAGTTTAGTTTTCAATCCAGCCAAGTCTCTCTCTTTTTCTCTCTCTCCTTCCCTACGTGGGTTGGGGGGAGGGGGGATCGAGAGCATTGTTGTCGGACCTGAGTCAAACTGTGACACTTTAATATAAACTTAGACAAGGAAGACAACAATTATATTCTAAGATCAGTAACATGGCTGTGTTACTCTATTTGGTTTACTCCGCAAGGTTTTGGTGGCAGTGTGGCCTCTTTGAGACTGCCCCAGTACTGGATACAGCCAATTCCAGCTGATTCCAAAACAGATCCACCACTTTCCAGAGTTGAGCAAATCAGTAATGCTGGTGTTGCCTCTATCATGACATAGTTAAGAAAGGTTAAAAAACACTGTGCAGCAGGTGTGAGAGAGAGGAGTGACAAAAATGTGAGAGAAACAGCCTTGCAGACACCAGGATCAGTGAGTAAGGAAAGGAAGGAGGAGTTCCAAGTGTGTTAACTCAGATTCCACTGCAGCCCATGGAGGACCCCATGCTGTAGTAAGTGGATATGCCTGAAAGAAAGTACACCTCAGGGAGAACCCAGGCTGGAGTAGGATTCTGGCAGGAACTGAAGCCCTTGGGAAAGAGGCCATGCAAGAACAGGTTGTCTGTCAGGACTTGTTACCCATGGGGGATCCACACTAAATCTTTTTAGAAGCAGTTTTTCCTGATGAATTGTAGCCCATGGAAAAGACCCACACTGGAGTGAAGGAAAGATATGACAAGGAAGGAGCAGCAGCAATGTGGTGTTGTGAAATTATTGCAACTCCTATTCCCCATCCCCCCTGAAGTGCTCAGGGTGGGGAGGAGGTGGACTCAGTAATTAACAAGTTAATTACAAGTTAAGGCCATGCAGACTTTAGCCAAAGTATCTAAGTCCATTTTCTTTCTAAGGGATGTAGGTAATTCAGATGAGATCAGAACTCATCTGAACATCAAGTTCCGACAGTGCACAAAAGCAGAAGGGAAGCCAAAATTTATTTCTGCTTTATTAATTTATTTAACACTTGTAGGATTAGGCAAGATAAACTGACAGCAGAAAGGCTATCATAGGTATTCTGAAACAGAAATGACAGAAAAATATGGCTTTATACTTTAGGGAGTGCTTCAATTGTATAGAGCTTAATGATAGTGATGATAAGATGGTATCTTAATAGGTAAGGATGAGGAGGAAGGCAAACAAGGCAGATATCCTGTTGGGAGTCTGCTACAGATCACCCGACCAGGATTAGGAAGCAAACAGAATGTTTTTAAAATTGGCTGGCAAAAGTCTAAAAATTGCCAGGTCTTGTTCTGGTGGGGGACTTTAACCCACTGAATGTCTGCTGGAAATATAACACAGCAGAGAGAAGGCAGGCTAAGGGGTTCCTTGAGTGTATGGGAGATAACATCCTGACACAGCTGATAAGTGAGCCTACCAAGGGAGGTGCCTTGCTAGACCTGGTATTCACTAACAGAGAAGGAATGGTGGGAGATGTGGTGGTAGGAGGCCACCTTGGGATCAATGACTGTGAAATGGTGAAGTTCTTAATTCCTGCAGATGACACAAAATTGGGTGGGACAGTTGATCTGCTTGATGGTAGAAAGGCTCTGCAGAAGGACTTAGACAAGTTGGATCAATAGACTGAGGCCAATTGTATAAGCTTCAGTAAGGCCAAGTGCCAGGTCCTGCCTTTTGATCACAACAACCATTGGTGCAGAGTGGCTGGAAAGCTGCCTGACAGAAAGGATCTGGGAGAGCCAGTTGGAAGCCAGCTTAACATGAGTCAGCAGTTTATCCAGGTGGCCAAGAAGGCCAACAACATCCTTGGCCTGCATCAGGAATAGTATGGCCGTCAGGAATGGAGAATTCTATGATTCCACAAAAAATCACATGAGAAAATTTGACTACTGAAAAGTTTCTACATAAACTAAATCTGTCTAAGCAAGAATCTGACTGTGCCAGTAACAGAAGTACACTGAACAACAGATTAATTTCATATGCAATTTCAATTACTTTTTGGAAAAACCACAGCATTTTAAAAGAGCATATTAACAGGGGTACCCACTTTTTTGATTATTGAATACATATCCTTGTGTTAGACAGACAACATCTTCCACTGTTACAAGGATACCAGAAGCCAAGCTGAGGAATAAGATGTGTATAGATTGTATCCATTGAATTTTATGAACAAGTAGAGATGTACTTGAAAAAGCATACAGAACTTGAAAATGTTCAATCCTGGTGTGGCACCAACCACTGCAACATGAACTCATGACCCGTGTGCCAAGATTAGGGAAATTCTCCATCTGAAGGTGTCACTCAATTCATGAATCTAAATAACTAAAATCCTTGAGTCATTGTGTCATTCTATTATCTTTCTCTCTGTTCTTGCTATATCAACAGTGTCTTCTCAGAGTTAGAAATAGATTACCAGACCTTCAAAATTCCAAATCCCCAACTTCTATCTCCTTTTTCTTTCACTTTGGAAAAATGTTCTTTAAATTATAAAATCAAAAGCAAATTAATAAATCAAATTATCTTTTGCATGTTCCTTTTAGATTTTGTGTTAGACTGTGGCCTTCAAAACCCATGTTTCCATTGGGAAATGATGGCTTTGGTTATGCAGAATATTTTATTCAATAGAAGGAGTACTAGTGCTCATTACTACTGTGTGCTCACCATGACTTGGTTTGTTTTTTATGGCTGCTAAACACTGTGCTATTTTTTGAGCATGTTTTAATGAATCCATAACTGCAGATAGCTCAGCATATATTATATGCTCGTATTAAATTATGTCTCCCAGACAGCTGTCTATTCACAGTAAGTAATCTAAATCAGAAATTGGTAGGCATTCCTCTCCTTCAAGCTATTTTTCCTTCCAGTGATCTGTTAGGGACAAAATAGTCAGAAAAACAATGAGTTGAAAATTCTCTTAGCGAAAGTGTTTGTGATGGTGGAAGAAACCACTGAAAGAATTTTATGAGAATCTCTCACTCACCATTCATCTTCATTTGGGACTATTGTACTGGAGAGACTGCTAGGCGGTTGTATAATTTAAATTAACTTCAACAATAGGAAAAAATAAGCAAAGAAAAATCTTCTTCTGTATGTCTTCATAATAAACACACAGTGGGAAAACCTACGGCTGTGATATACAAAATGATCTTGTATTCTTCATTGTTTCCTTCAGAAAGGATTGAGATACATAACAGCCAGTTCCTACAGGGTGCTTATTGGGTAATAAAAGTACACAGAGCTATTCAGATTCATAGAAGTCTGAGATACAGTCCTGTATAGTGCTCATTAATAGCTCCAATCATATTAATATTCCTGATATATATTATCTAGAACTAATCAGAATACCAGGAAACTAGGCAGTCATAGAAGTGTCAGATACACCCTTTACACATGTACAAACACAAAAGTTCTTTAACAAGGATGTAAAAATTAATACAAATCAAAATTTTACATGAAGAGGCCAGGAGTCATTAAGACTCAGAATGCATGGTCTATTTCCAGTCAAATGGAGACAGAATTGATAAGAAATGATAGAAACTAATATCTTCTCAAAAAGTTAAGAAACATCATCTGTGTACTCAATGTTACTCTTCGGCTGTAATTTGCTGTTTCTGTCTGTCCTTTATTTTATTTTATTTTATTTTATTTTATTTTATTTTATTTTATTTTATTTTATTTTATTTTGTTTTGTTGTGTTTTGTTTTGTTTTGTTTTGTTTTGTTTTGTTTTGTTTTTCAACAGTAACATGTAGTGTTGATTCATTTCATCCACTGATTCAGTTTCAGATGAGTTCCAAATGTATCTGGAGTGAAAAAACACCCTCTTGTTGAAAGTACGTAGTGGTATTTCATAGTATTTCAGGAAGAGGCATTTGAATAAATATTTATATATATTCTAAAACCTTTCTGACTTGTATTTCTTCATGTACCTTGCAGGCAAGTTAAGAAAACAACTGTTAGTCATAAATAAGACATTAAATGAACCTGGTAACAATCTTCTCACTCTATTGCCATGCTCCAGACTAGTAATAATTTCTTTTATTAGTTAGGTTTTTTTCATGTTTTTGTTCCCCTCTCCTCCTGCAGTATGCTTCCATAGACTACTGAAATAGAAAAAAAAAAACAGTGAACATTAATGAAATTTAAGGTATGTGAATGCAGGATCACAAAATTGTATACAATAGAGGGTAAATTAATTTCTATTGCTTTCTACCAAGAAAGGGTTGTATCAAAATAATTGTTCAATCATATTGTGGTTCTTGGGCAAAGAGATTTCAAATTTATTTTAAAACTCCTCTTCTGTAAAGGCTAAACTAAATTAAGTGTTAGGGCCACACATCTGAATTTTACATCTTCTTCTTTAGTTTCCTTTGTATTTGATGTTGTATTTCTACTTAATCTTAGATTAAGATTATGTAGAAATACACTTTCTTCATAACTTCCTTTTATTATATTGTGAAGAGCTATAGTATTACAGCTCTAGCTTTTGAGTCATACATATTCCATATTTTTATGAATTACACAAAAAAGTATTACAATTCTTTTTCTGCCTTTACTGATAATATGCCTTGTCCAGAAGAAAAGTAGAATTCATGTTTTTAACATTACATTGCTTAAAGGCTTTGTGTGTTCTATTCATATCTCTTGGGAACATGACTCAGCTACTACTTTACATTTGTCAGTACCTTGCATGAGCAGAAGTTTTTTAACTTCTGCAGGTTTGCAATTTTGTAAAATAATTGTGATTATTTCAAAAATAACATTTCAGTAATATTTATGTAGTAAAAGTCTCTGGTACTTTTTAGAGCAGAGGTCTTCTGTTATTATTACTCAGACTGAAACATGAACCATTTTTTGAAGAAAAACGTAACTACTTATAGCATACATAATTATTGAATTTGAACTAAGACACTACAAAATTGTAATATTGTGTGTTAAAAAGACCAATCTTCCATTCTTACACTGAAAATAATACTCGATTTAACATTAATAAGAATGGAAACACTGATTTTCTGTTAGTTTTTTTGTGTGTGTTTGCTCTTGCAAATATATAGTAAGATTATAATTTCCTATTTCCTATTCATGTTAGAGATTGCCTGAAAACGGGGATATTGATAAGGTTATGTTGGCTGTGAGCACTCACATATCCCTTCCTGACAAATGTGTGAAAACAACATACATAGTATTGATGTCAGCACAAACAATATTCTTAGCAGGAGACATTAATTTAAATCCATTATGCACATTGCAATTCTCAGACCATACGTAGTTCCTAAATTTATTTTACTCTATTTTTGGATTATAAAAAAACATGCCAAAATTACATAGCAGATCATGAGAGTGACTCTGTCCTGTCGAAACTGGGATTGTGTTATATCTGTCCTGTCTTCTCATTTATCTTTCCATCCTTCCTTTCTTTCTTCTTTTCCTTTCTCCGACAGGTTAAAATGTCACAAGACCCTGACATTTCTCTAGTTTGTTCCATTCACCGGTTAAAGCAGTTGTTATTGTGAGCTAACACCTGTGCAACTGATCATCAGTAGGATCTAAATAAACATTTTTTATGTGTTTCCCCTAGGCCATTTGCGTGGTTTGTTTCACTGACACTGAAGCGGAACTCAAGCACTTTTGGGGGTATAAAAGTATTCACCATCCTCGAAACCCACTGAATGGGACGAGACACTCCTAAAATGAGTAATGATTTTACTCATAATCATTCATCTGAGCAGCTGCAATTCACTCAGGGTGGTTGCAGTTCTCTGCTGCCTCACTTAATGGATATTTATTATGATTTTTAAATTAAAAATTAAATTAAAATATTTTGCCAGATTCTGATGTATAAATTAATTTATTATTATAATTAATATTTTCCAATGGCTAGAATTTGGTCCCTTATTTCCTTAATAACATAAAAAAACATGGCTGATCAACTATTTCAGAAGTCAAGACTTGAAGAAAAACTCATGTAAAGTATGCATAGCAACGAGCACTTAATACTCCACTGCTGTGCCAATTTGTTCCTTTTCCATTCTGTCCACTTACAGACTTACAAACCAGTTTAAATAGACACAAGTGTACACCAATTTCTGGCTTGGATGAGCAATCTGCATAATCAATCAAACATAATTTTAAGACAAGTTTTCTTAGGCACATAAAACTACCTTGGAAAACAAATAAAAAAGAAGTAATTTCACAGCCATCTTTAAGTAGCAAGGACAAGTACTAGATAAGACTGGATGCCTGAGTTTCCTCAGAATTACTGATGTCCGGATTACTGATGTCTGGACAGAAAGACAGAATAGAAAGTTTGTTTTCAGGGACTAGCCAGAACCATTTTAGGGAGCACAGTTTGCATCTGTAGGTGACCAGCTGAGATATTAATAAAGCCATTTGAAATAGGAAATTAAAAACCATGGGAATAACACTTTGTAGATTTCTTTCCTACATAAAAAGAAACAGACACATCCAGTCAGTTTTCCCTGTAGGAGGGACAAGGAAAATGTTTTAACAGCATAAAGTGCCTTGGTTTCCATACAGCTGCTGATATTTTGCAGGGCTGCCATTCTCTGATCACTTACACATCTCATCTTCTTTCTCCTTTCTCTGTTGTTTTGTTGTTCTCAAATTGCATATTTATTGCTGTGAGAACCAAGCAAATATTATTACTTTATGGTCTGATTTCTGGCTATGTTTATGCATAGTAAGAAAAGAGGAGTCTGACAGAAAAAAAATTTTCCCACTGAATTTTTCAGATGTGGAAAATCCTGTGTGATCCCTTGATAGTATGGTCATCCAGTGCTACTACACCACTTTCACATCTTCCCTTCCTTTTCCTCACACAGTGAGACTCCAGAGTCATGAAGGGACTTTTCAAATTCCAATTGCTTCAAGTAAAATTCCCTGTGGTTGTGTGCTCCATATTGAAAACATATCACAATATCTTCCAAATACAAATTATTTCTTGATTTTAAATATTTGAAATTAACTATGTAAATAGGGAATTATGAAGATGCATTAACTGCTCTTTGCACAGCATTCTGCATACACAATATAAAGCATTGAATATATACTAAATATTGATTTTTGTAATTAGAATGACATAGAATCAAAGAAGAATCATAGACAAATATTCAAAATCTAGAAATGCCCTTCCCTAAGCTTTCAGTATCATTGCCAAGCTTTAATATTGTGTAAAATATCCTTTGAATTTAATACAAAAATTGTAGATTCTTATTTCTAATGATCCCATAGAATTTAGGATAAATATAAAAACCAGCAATAATCAATTCCACCCCTACTGAGTTTTAATAGATCTTTTTCCACAAGTACATTGTCTGAGACCTTAAATAGACTGAGAAAGCAACACTCGCATGCTTTTTAAAACCTGTATTTCATGATGACATTTTTCTCTAAATAACCAGTTGCTGCCCACATAGTAAGGGTCTTCAGAAATATGAACACAACATCTAGTTGCATTTTAGGAAGGAAACTGAAGATAGATAACAGGTTGAACAACATAAAATTTGTATCCTTAAGACTGAAATTATTGATATTCCATAACTTATTGATAATTTAGTCCTGTTTTTCTGTGGGCCCCAAAACTCTGAAGTCTGATATTCTTGGAATGAATATTTAAATTTTCTGCTTCAAATATACTTAAGGTATCACATGCTTACATAATAACTACCAAATCACTGTATTCTAAAGAATGCTTGTTAAGGCTTGGAAAAGAAAATATCTGTGTGGCCATTATTTTCTACAGAGCTTTTTTTGTTGTTTTCTTTGTTTGTTTGTTGTTGTTGGGATTTTTTGTTTTGGTTTTGGGTTTTTTTCCAGAAAAAGAAAAATCTTATTATCTACACTTTAAAAATTCCTACATTTATAATCAATAAAAGTGATCTATATTCTTGCAGGAAGAACTCAGAGAAAAAGGGAAATAAAAGACTGTAGTTATAGTTATAATTATGTATAATAATATGCAGACTGCTACCTTAAGACACAGCTCTTGCATTGTTCAAACGGAGCACAAAATACCTTTGTCTCTTGCGACAGACAAAATTTCATCTTGAATGGGGCCTTTGAGAAACACTTGGGAGATATGTAAATACTGGACAATTTTTTTTGCCAATGTAGACATTACAGTCTTTTTTTATTTACCATGACATAGTATAGTCACCTTGAGAACATGACATAACATGAAGGATAATTTGTATAGTCCCCAAAGGTGACTTTTCAAATACTGTTAAAAAAGAACTGCTGTCGGAATAAGGAAGCATAATGAGACAGTGAAGCCAAATGAACTTGAGCCCACACACTACAGCATGTTTGATTTAGAGGATTTTCACCTTTCCTGTCAGAAATTGTGGTGAAATTCACATGAAAACAATGTGTTGAATTTCTGAATCTTTTCTCTTTCCTGCCTGAATGCATGAGGGTTCACAGTTTTTTCATCATAGAACAATTTCCTTTGGGAAAGACTAAATGTATCTACCATTGATCACAGAATCACAGAATCACAGAACGTTAGGGGTTGGAAGAGACCTCCAACAATCATTGAGTCCAAAGTCCAAACCCCCTGCCAGAGCATGACCAAAAAAAAAAGAGCAGATCACTGAGAAAGGCATCTGGACAGGTGTTGAAAATCTGCAGACAAGGAGACTTCACAACATGTCTGCAGAGCCTAGTCCAGTGCTCTGTAACCCTCACAATAAAGAAGTTCTTCCTCATGTTGCAGTGGTTCCTCTAATGGATACTCTGGACTGAGATGCATTTGATAGCTCATTGAGACTGGAAATAATCCAGAGAACAATAGTGTGTTCTCTACAGAGCTCACTATTTCATATCATTTTGGGGAGGGGGGGCGGGGGGGAAAGCAAATTGTGACTTTAGCTGCTAGGGACTACTAGTTGTCTCTACACAAGAAACTATGGTTGCTTGAAGTTGAGAAAATTCCAGTAGAATCTGCTCATTATCATTTTTCTGTACAGCTAGCTTGCTCAAGACTGTTTCACATTAGGCTAGAAAAGGACACTGTGCATTGGTATACCAGACGTAAGTAAAATATAGAGAACATCTTTATATAGAGGACATCTTTATAATGACTGTAACTAACTTTTGTTTGACAGCACAATTTCTGAAATATTCCAGGTAATAAATTAAATTATCACAGTCACTTTATTTGAGGAGATGAACCTCACAAACTTTAATCAAGATCTGTTGAAACTAAAGGACAATTCTCACTGTGCAGATAGTACTTCACAAAGCCAATATCCCCTACTTGTTACATATGATTGCACATGACATATCTGATTGGCAGTGCCTACGATAACATTTTACCTGTAAAGAGTAGCAGTGAGCTTAGACAAAATACAAAGCAAAATATACTTTAAAAAAATAAATAAACCTGTAGAGTCCTTGAGAAACTACCTGGAAAATCACATCTTTTAGCCTTTAGACTTTCAGAACACGTGGCATCTTCAAGTGAAGATCCAACTGCCATGAAGTTTAATAAAACATGACTGTTAAAGGACACATACCAAAAAGGATGAAATGTAGCAGACATCACAGTCATTATTAAGAAGAAAAAGTCTTCTAGTCAGCAGAGACATAGAGAAACCTTTCTATATTCACAGAACTGCTCACAATGTCATAATGGCAAATTAAAAAAAAATTCAGCTAGAATTTTATCTGATTTCATGTCATGATTGCTAATATATTTTATTTTTGCTCCACCTTTCTCATGTATTTTTACCTATGTGAGCTGAAAGGTAACCATTGCAAGATTGCTAATTTTGTCTCTTTTAAAAATATATAGACAACTACCCTGGAAAATTGGTTTTCCAGCTGTTGAAGAGAAAAGAGATCTCAATCTGCTAGCATGAATCAGTAGAAAAATCTCCATTTAGTTTGTCCTTCTGAAGTCAAGAGTGTGATTATTCTTTAATTCTCTTACTTGATTAATTCTTAACTCTGAACATAATTACACTCTTCAGAAGCTAAATCACTCTTATGAATCAGTTGCTGCTGACAGTTCACTCACTATTCTACATTAGCACACTGCAGCAAAGTCAATCTGAAATTGCAGAAACAGATTATTGTTAAAAGATAGATTTTGCAGATCTACTAATTAATGAATTACAGGTAACACAAAGCTGCAAGAAAAATAAATAAAAACAAAGAGCAGAGTAAATTGCTTATAAATCCTTCCGCTACTGCAGATAACATTTTTTTATCATGAGAAGGAAAAGAGAAAGCATCCCTGACACTTGTCCTGCTGCAAGCTGAGGTGAAGAGACCCCTTGACATTTATGAACTCTTATCTACTATTACCTTGCCAAAGGTGGGCTTGGAATTGGAAATGGCTCCAAACAATACATCAAATGAAAATATATCAAGTGAAGAAACTGCACAGTGTATGTTTCTTATATTTCATCCCTACCCCACCCCCTGATTTAACAAAGACATTTCTTCCTGGTTCTAGTTAGTGATTCATTTCTGCCCTAATGGACATGACTGCTGCTCCCAATTGTATGAAAAACACTCCAGATGACATCTCTTTACCTGCAGGAAAGGTCAATCTTTAATAACATTTTTTCCAATATTTCTTATTTTTTTCTCAAGTATCTATAGATTAGAGTCCAAACTTTGGCATCAGAAATCAGAAACTTTAATAAGGTATTCTGAAATACCCAAGAAAAGAAAATCTACATTGTTCCATTATACATAAAGCAACTGGTCCCACTGCCTAATCTTGGATGATGGGAGACCTTGATACATTTGAATCCTGAGAAATGTCTTCACAAGTCACAAAAGGGCAAACCAGTTTGACATAACGACAGATACTGAATTGGTTCTGGCTGGCCTTGACATGAATTTTTTTCTTTTTCAAGCCTTACAGATTTGTTTCCACGGTATCAGTGAGTTCCATGGAGCAATTCTGATAAAACATAATATTTTTAGCTTTTGCCAAGTAAACACTCCAATCTAGTGATGACTCAATTATTTTAGAAAGGATGGAAAAAATTTTTAAGCTAAATCTTTTGTATCTTTTCATTTGATGTATTATTCACTTTATAGTATCTTCTTTCTCTCTTTTCTGTAGAAACCAAATAATAGACTTGAAACTATTTCTGAGTACAGAAGAAATTACTATCATGAGTGCTTCTAATTGTTTCTGATTCTTTTTCCTGGTACTTTTGCATGTCTTTGGTTTCCCTAGTGAAATGAAAATTTACTGTGAGATAATAAAACCTTTAAAAATATATATTTCCAAATAACTGTGACAGAATTACTCCTGAAATCAATGATATTACGTTAGAGACAAATTCATTATCTTACTTTTATTCTTTGTGCATAATACTACTATCTCAAAACTTTACTTTTCAAAGGTAATGTAAAATTAATGTGACACATTTTCAGCTAAATCCAGTGATCTATAACGTATACCTTAGAGATAGACTTCATGAGGCTTGATATATAACCAATAGGTTAAAGGAGTTACATTTTAAAAGCTGAAATTCTATTAAAGATGTATTTTTAAAAATGTAACTTTTCAGAGTTTATTTTCTATAATTTTATATTGCTTTTACATAGTTCTATTTGAACTCCTTTAATTGTCTAAGGGATACAAAGTTTGCTTAATTAGATATTTAGTTATAACTTGTTCTTAAGATCACTCTGTTGCACAGAGTGATTCCGCATTGTGTGTGCTGAATGAATTGTGAATGTGTAATCCTCCAACCCTTTATATGATAATGCCCTCAACTTCATTCTTGATCCTATGTGATTTCTGAAATCACCCTAATACATAAAAGCAGAAAGAAAACCTCTGATGAATCTTCTATGAAATTTCTAAATCAGGCATTGAACATCCACTTGTCTTACTGCATTCAGAATACAGCTCTTCATATTTTTTCTTTTTCTCTTAGAAAATAAAAAGACATTTTGCAAAGCACTTACTCACTTTTATTCATAGAGCTTTACTTTACAGTTAAGATTTAAGCTATACAAAGCTCTACATTCAAATGCAACATTTTATGTCAGTAGGACATTTCCATTAAATCAACGTACTTTTCAATAAGGTTAAATTATAAAACCAAACCATAACAAACCAGAAACACCGCTATTTTTAAACTTTATTTGAATGATGTGTTATGCCAGAAAAGGACAGGCATGAAGCTTCTTTGGAAAAAAAAACTTATGAACTGCTACAAACCTGAAACAGACCATGATCCACAGTTGTTCTTAATTTTTTCTTTCCAAGCTGTAAGATATGTTCTTCTTATATTCCAATAAACTACTCAATTTTATTAATATTCTGTGAAATAAGATGTCAAGAGAAATCCATTTCTTCTTTCTTAACCTGCCAGTCTTTGGATAAATACTTTCCAAATTCCAAAATCTATAAATGAAAGCAATATCTTTAAGCTTCCTATTCCATAGAGTTACAGGAGTTTGGGTTTTGGGGTTGTTTGTCTGTTTTCTGGATAGTAATTTAGAAAATGAAAACCTAATGTGTATCCTAGTCTCCTTAATTTTTAAAAAATTTTTTTTTCTTCTTTGTATGACAAAATTTCTGTTTCCACTAAAAAGGGTTTAACTGCAACTCAAAAAGAAGGTTGTAGTAAAAAGCTAGATTGCAAGTATACTGTTGACACAACTGCTACCTTGTGATTCCAAAAGAAAACTACTGAAGTTAACAATATTTTGAAACTTGCCAAGCCCTCTATTCATATGGGACTCTCTGCTCTCATCAAAGGAATGAAGTTTTTTTTAGTTCTTAAAACCAGGTTTTAAAAGTCAGTAACACATCTATTGAAGTATGGTAATTTGTGTATTTTTCATCTTTTAAAAACATATATATAAACATATATGTACACTTATACTTGCATAGATGTGTGGTTACTCTGTGTATGAACCGCTACTTCAATTTAATAATCTGTAGAGACAATGCAAAGCAAAATATGCATACACATACAGGTAAGTGCGCTCCCAAGAAGCTGAAATATGCATTCACACTTTTTTTGCAAAATCAGGTATCCAGTTCCAAGTTTTTCACACAGACCTGTCTTTAATTAGAAGGAAAATCAAGATGAACAGATCCCTTAGCCTGCTGCTGTTGCACACTGCAGTACTTTGAATCACATTTTATAAACAACACCTGACTTATTTTAAGATTCTATGATACCATATGTCCTGTAGTCACTTGACAGATGGATATTGATATTTGCTCTCATCTGCATGAACACTAGCTGAAGCATATGCAAAAATTTGAATTATATTAAAGCAGTGCTAATGAAGATCATATTCAAGCCTCTAATGCAACTTGAAGCTTGTTTCACAAGCTCCACTTCTGAATTTTTCATTGTGATTTTGATGATCATTTGTTTATACTGTGTCACTAAAGTTAAAATTAATACAATAGACATATAATAAAAGTATATTAAAAGACTCTACACCTACAAAGAATTAATTCTAAAGAATAGTCAAGCCACTAATGCACAAAGGGGAAATATAAAGGAAAATTATAATGCAGGCATGTATAAAGAAGTTAGAACTGAATTGGAGTTTTATCCACTTCCTGATGCTAAGGAAGTTGTTATATTCAGATATTAAAATGAAAGAGTGACTTTCAGGGTAAATATGAGAACAAGCTTCAGACAGAGAGTTGTCTTCTCCATTGGGGAATGTTTATGACAAAGAAGAACTTGAAAAATAGAAGGCAGAAATAGAAATAAAAATTCTACCCTAGACTGTTTGAAGTATTTTTCTAATACAGGAAACCAGTTTAATGCTTTATTATCCTGTGTTTAAATCTCAGTAACTGAGGAAGTATATTATATTGGATAATATAGTGGGGAACTCACACCTTTTCCTGACTCAGTAACCAGGCAATGTAGAACACTGACAAAGAGTTCTGGAAAAATTCTAGGTATCACCCTGCAGACAAAGCAAATGCTTCCTTCTGTTGTCTTATTTCCATTCACTAGAAGTAATTTCTCTTCAGGAAAGTAGGTGGTATGCACACATGTTAACAAAAACATCTAATATCTAATTAGTAGCTTAGGGTAAAGGCTTAGTATAGTGCAACCAAAATGTGGGCACCCTTTCCCTTCTGATGACTGCTAGAGAGATGGTAATTAATGTGCAAGAACAAAGTAGGCAGTGATTAGTAGTTTGGTTTTTTTTCATATACTGCAGCAAAAGTTATCAGACCTCAATTGTCAGTGCCCTAAAACAAGATACATTTCCCTTTTTTTAAAACAAAACAAAATTACTATTAAAAACCCAAAACACTCTGAGAATTGTTGGGAAAAAAAATTCTGTAAAAGAAAAAGAGACAGTAGAGATGAAAAAAATCCAACAAAACAAACAAATAAAAATCAAGCCTATCTCTAGCAAAGCCTCTACTCTCATATTCAGCTCAAATTATTCAGATAATTACATAAACAATACTGCATTTAATTGTGGTACTTGTTCCTCTTGTCATTCCAGTTCTCCATTCTCTCCTCAGCTATTCAACACACTGGTGTATCATTCTCCTGTTTCCCACTGGAACCTTTTCCAGACAGGTTACTTAGTCTTTCCAAAACATGAATTAATTTATGCAAAAAATGACATTTCAGTAAGACTGGTAACTTTTCCTAGTTGCTTCAAAATTCAACTTCTTACCATAACAGGCTCAGAGACTTACAGATGCCTAAGTACTAGGGGATGTCCACCCAGCTGTTAAATAAATTATTCTAAAGCCTCCTGCCCTGGTTTGAGCCAGGATTAAGCCAATTTTCCTTTTACTGATTTTTTTTTTTTTCCTTCAGTGAGTTTTCTTTTAACTAGCAACAAGTCTGTCCTAGCTAGAGCTGATAAGACAGTGGAATGTTTTTCTAACTGCTGGGTCTTCAAGGTCACACCTTCACTCTGCCAGCTCAGACACTATGGGGAGATCTGTGACCCCCCCGTAGGAGGCTGAGTTAGACAGACAGAAAATTGGCCAGAGATATTCCATTTCATATATCTACGTAAGCTCAGAGGAAGGTCACAGATCACAAAAGACACTTCCTTCCTTCTTTCCCTTCCCTTCTCTTCCATCCACCTTTAGGATCGAGCTCTCCTGTCCCTCATAACTCTCTGCTTTCTCCAGTAGCAGCTCCGGGATTTCTCAGGACTGTTGCAGCTCAGGGGAGTGCTGTGGGAGTTACTGGGGGTGGAGGGAGAAGAGAAGCTTTTACCCATATCTGAACATATCTGTAAATAATTGTATATATATCTTCCTTTTATAATTAGTGTTTAATTAAAGCTGTGTAGTTTAGTTTTCAATCCAGCCAAGTCTCTCTCTTTTTCTCTCTCTCCTTCCCTAGCTGGGTGGGAGGGGGAGAGGATCAAGGGCATTGTTGCTGGACCTGAGTCAAACGGTGACACTTCCAAAAAGCATATAGTATAAGTCCTTGTAAATACTAATTAACAAGTTTGCATAATGTTGATCTAGGAACTGTAAATATTTGTAGTGTGGGTTGCAAACTGAGAAGCTAATAAAACAAATTCATAGAATTAAAATATATTTATTTTTTATAAGAATACATTTGGCTTGCAGAAGAAGAAAAGCTACCTGAAGCTGCCTTAATTCCAGCGTAAGACTTCAGTCACAAGGATATTCCATGGTACCACTAAACAGACACTGGAAACAGTACTTTAAAAAGCTGTCTTTTTCTACATTGGATGTTGAGTTATGTGATTACCCTTTATCTAGAATGCACTGGGGAAGGGCAAAATAATTCTAAAGCAAAATTAATCATCTTCAGAGACTTGGAGTGTCGGGAGAGAGTGTGGGAGGGTGGAAGAAAGACAGAGACAGAGAGACTCATCAAGTGTAGTAATGTTTTTACTTCCATAATTTCTGAGAGTAATACAAGAACTACAGTGACGCTTCAGTTTACCATCCAGGAGCCAAATAAAAATACCAATCTCTAATCTGAACATTTATAATACCAAAAAAAAATTAACCTTTTTGTTTGAATTTGTGGTTAAAATTTGAAAAAGTTGAGGCAGTGAGCTACACAGCTGACAATGAATTGAATTTCTGGTAGCAGAGGTTTACATCTTCATATTCTATAAAAGTTCCTAAATAGATTTTTGATTCAAAACCTAAAGGTTCCTCAGTCTGTTGGCAAAAATTGTTCACGTATTCTGTGCTAGCCTTCATTGCTTTTACACAGCTGTGTTGCCTCCTGGTGAGCACCACTTACTACCATGTTCTGTACTATATCCACTGAATATGAGCGACAATATCCTCAGGTACATAATAATTCACACATAGAACAGAAATTGGAGAATGCTAGTTTGTGATAGATTCTGAGTAGAGTTCTACTTAGCTACATTTTCAACTTTATTAACTGCTTACCTGCCAACTGTTCACTGGAGCATTTTTTAACATAATAATTGCACACAACATAAAATTGTCATTCTACCAACAAAATGTAAGATACAGATTAAGTTAGTGACAGCACAGGTGAGACTATTCAAAATAAATAAAGTTCAGCTAAAGACATAATCATAGAATTTGGCATACATTGCATATATTAAATACTTTAAAATAACTATACTTAACATTCAAGTTTTATCCAAGCTTATTTAACAGAAACAGAAATGTAAAATAAATAAATAAATAAAAATAATAATTAAAAAATGTCCTTAATTTATCCAGATACCTAAAGGCCAATAACTGTAAATCTGGTGGATTTTTTAAATGTAATTATGTTTCCAAAGCTAAATCCCTTTATTATTATTACTGATTTCTTCCAGCCACTTTTAAAATTTAAATATAAATCTTTTCAAATTCACCCTTGGTATTTAGAGCTGCATCTCTTTATATCTGTCCTCAGCACTGTCAAAAACTGTTTACCTAAAGAAGATTAATCAGTAAAAATTTGCCTTGTAGTATTGTGCTAGCACACAACTTTAATACATGGATTATATCCTTTGACTAGCAACTTCCTATAACAAAAATGTTTTTTGAATGGATGAAGATTGGATAGAGGTTGTACTCTAGCATAATTGCTTTTATCTATTTATAATATAAGAAATGATGATGAAGCAAAAATCTCTGCCAAGGAATGTTAATTTAAATAGATATACCTGCAGATATATTGATACCGAAACTAGAAATTCTAATCAGCCAGTATAAGCAGAAATGTAGTTCTGTGTTCCATTCTTACAGGCATTAATTTTAATTAATTAATTAGTTAATTAATTAAAATTTTAACAAATGGAATTATAAAACCAAATCCATTTAACCATATTTTTTTATATACCTTTCCAAATGATTAAAATGTTATTCAGTGATTGTTATTGACTTTCTGTTTTTCTTCCAGGTCCTAAAGACTCAAAAAAGCTTCAGTTATGATAAAACAGTTATGTTTACCTTGTTGAGAAAATTATTCTTATTTCTTATTTTCCACTGTTTGTTAATATTTTTAAATTATTGATTTCTTATTTATATCTTGGGAATTTTGTTTATTGGGTTTTGTATTATTTTTCTGTTTGTGGGTTTGTTTTGTTTGGTTGGGTTTTTTCTGTTTGTTTTTAGTTGGTGGTGGTTGCAGTTTTTTTACATTAAGCTGGAGATACCAGCGCATTCATTTCAGGATTCAAATTTGGATTATCCTGTTTGTTTCACAAAGTTCACTGTGTTTCCCAAGTCTTGAAGAATGCAGGAAGTGCTGCTGTTTTATGGGAACTCCTTTTGAAAAATTGCAGTTACTCTCCACATATGTGATGTGTTTGCTGTAGTAAACATAATGTGAGTGCAATGCTGTGATTTTTTTAGAAGATAACTAGCATTTTTATAATATGAAGGTGTGAGGGACCAGCCCTCAGGACCTATACTTGTTGGAATTAGTGTCTGAAACCCCATTGCAACCCCTAAATAAAGTCTCGTTTGCATCCCAAAAGGCCTTCCTGAGAGGATGGAGACAATGCTGATGTCCTGCTGATGGCCTGTGGCCTGCAGGTACAGCTGTTGAGATAAAGATGGAGGTCCACTCCAACTGAGACTTATGACTCAAACACACTTGCTCAACCTCACAAAACAAGGAAACAGCCTATAAAACAGGGGGTTGCAATGGTGGGCCTGGGGAGCCTCACTGACACCAAGTCTCCCCCGTTGTCTGGCCCAATGCTGGATCCACGGCTGGTGATTCTTCTCCCACTCTCTCTCTCTCTCTCTCTCTCTTTCTAACATCATTAAGTAATGCAAGGCCTAACCATGATTTTTTCTCGGGTTGCGCAGCTTAAACATATATATATATAGTACTCTTGTGATCTAATTCTCAGTCTTTATGAGCATGCTGTCTAAGATGATAGTTGAAGCACCCGTATTCCTTCTATAGCTTTAAGCAAACCTAATATTAAATACAGACCTTGAGTGTTGTTTCACCTTAATCTGACCAGGCAGTATTGGACGGTTGAGAATTTCCTCAGACCCTGACATTTTAATCACTCTCCCTGGAAGGGCCAGGTCTGAGACAAAGGTTGGATCCAGACACACCTGGGCTTCTCTGTGAGAAAGAGTTTAGAAAGCAAGGGGGTTCGATCTGAATCTCCCTGGGTTGCCCTACTCGGGTCATGACTGAAGAAGGAAATAGTCCAGACAGTTTTGCCATAGACTACATATGAAGTTCCTCATTGCCAATATACTAGCAGGACTGTCATCATAAATAATGTTTTGACAAATTTCCATTTGTAAGCCATTTCATTAAAAGATAAAAATTACCAGCAAAAGCATCTGTGCACAAATTATGCCAACGTACTGTGGACTAAACTATTCCAAATGTTGTCATTACTGCTATAAGAAGACCAAATTTAAGTGGAAAAAAACAACCAGCAAGCAAAATCCACAAGAACAAAATAAGAAAAAAACATAAGGTGGGAAAATGATTTTTTATCTTTACTCTATTGACACTTTATTTTTATATATATACATATATATATATGGCCAGTGTTGTGTTCTCTTAATTCTTACATTAAAATGCTATTTTGACAGAAACAGATTTTCCTGGAACATACAGAAGTTACAAGAGTTTCAGTTCTGAGATTTTCTCAAATTACATATACATATGTGTGTGTGTGTACTGTGGTTACAATATAATACATTACCGGAAATATTCCCCAATTTTATAAGTAGAAATTAAAAACTTAAGACCCTCAGAAAGAAGGTTATAAAATAAAAAGTAATAGTATGGGAAACAGATGAGAGGTCCCAAAAACATTGAAGGAATAGATGGGAGAATGCTTTATAGCTGCTTGAATTAAGACAGATGTGTTTTTCACAGTCTCTTACAGAGTCAGAGGAGGGATAAAAACCTTTGTTTAAGAGTGGATCTGAACAAAACACTATACACTGTAAATATCCAGCCTTAAATATGAAGTACGGATATTGAAAACTCTGCAGGCATGTAATGTAGCTACCTTTTATTTACCACACAGAGTAGAGTCTAAGACACTGCTAAATTGGATCAGGGGGTAGTAAGAAGAGTTGAAATGGTAGAAACATCAGCAAACTAGAAAAATTAAATTGAAAGAAAAAATATATTAAAAGGGAAGAACCAATAAATCAAGAATTTCCTCACGTACCGTTGCACTAAGCCTTACATACTTACTTGCTACAAGGTTTATATTTTTCATTTATAAAAGGTAATACTTTAAAATTTGAGGGGGGAAAAAAAATAAAATCTTTTTATAAAAGTGTGAAGTCCAACATATGAAGAGAGGACACAATAGGCCTATGGCAAATTACATAGGAAAAATTTATATTTTTGTTGCTCCATATTTCACTGAGGAATAGTGGCTGTTAACAATGTGAAACAGTGTTTTATAACTTCATAATAAAAAGAGTAAAATTGAAGGATTTTTGTGTATGAACATGGATACTAACAGCAGCAAGATTCAGCATAAGGAAGAATATAATCTGTAGTCATCCTGTCAAGTATGAAATGCTCAAGCATCCCTAAAGAGAACAAAAATGCAATAAGTGTAGAAAACATGAGTAATTTATAAAACATTATTATAATCAGTAGAGGCAACTTTTTAAAAGTTAGTAATTGCAAGATCCAGTAAAGGACTTGGGACATGCTTTGAAAATTGCAAAATATTAATTCCCACTGAGCTGCCACAAAACATTTAATGGTGGCCAGGTTACTTCTTTGTCTCACTTTTCAACTTCCCACAATCTTTGGGACTGAAGCTGCACTTCTGCACATGTTCTATTGCCCTAATTTGGGCAGTTAAATACCTCGTCAGGAATGGCTTTCTCATGAAGTGAAAGTTGAGGATCTAGACACTTTTCTGCTTAACTTAGTATCCCAGGGAAGGTGATGCTACTGTTCCTTTCTCCACATCAGTTTTCTTTTGTTCCAACAGCAACCACAAAAATATTCTATAAGTGTTTTAATAAAATATGCTAAGACCAAAACATCTTGGCACTTTGGAAAATATATGGATCTCTGTATTCAGAAATGGACCCATGGACAGAAACTGAGAACAAATATAAAGTGTGTTTCCAACTCTAAATTATTTTTGTGTTCATAGATTTTCAAAATTATTTTGCTATAAATCTGTGAAGGATATGGTAAACCAATTTATAATACTGTCATAAAACTTCTCTAATTCCTTGATACCTCCTTGTAGAGAAAATGCAGATTGGTTCACTACAGAAACTTACTAAATCTCCCTTGGATAATTTTACTTTCCAATAGTCTTAGAAATAAAAACGTTCCTTTTTTTTTTTTACTTTCTAACAGTCTCTAGAAATAAATATTTTAAGCCTTTTTTTTTTTTTTTTTTTTTTTTTTTTTAATAACAGCAAGAATAAGTAGTTTTAAGAGAAGCATTGATCAGATGGTGAACCCCAGAATTTTTCACTAATCTATGCCATATCCAGTCGTTCAAACATCAAATGCTACTGAATATTTTTTGGTATTTTTTATTCTCAAAAGGGAAATTATTATTGTTTTGTTTTTTTCATCACATTAATTCAATATAGACCTGTGCTACAAATAGTTATTTAAACCTTGCACGTGCAAGTACCATCTCTTAAATGTATGCAAATAAATTGACATCCTGGAGCCCAGCACAGTCAGAAGAATATAGAATAGCTACCTCCCTCAAAAACCTCAAATAATGTAAACAGCCAGTCTGTTTTATGTAGCTACTGGATTTGAAAAGATGAGGGTAGGTTGGACAGTGAGAGAAAAAAAATCCCTTATTGTTTATGCATCTGAATATGCATGTATATGTGTATATGGATATGTGTATGTATATGTGTATGTGTATGTATATGTGTATGTATAGAACTGACAAACAAATCAAGTCTGATGAAGTTTAGAAATAATGCAATTGGAATAAAAATTTGAATGTTCTCATGTAGCAGGATGCAGAGCCAGTGAAATATTGTGATACAATAGAATTGTAAATTAGGTGTTTGTTTTAAATTTATTCTTACACAGAGAAGAGTGCATTCTGAATACAAGTATTTCAAAAATAATGTTGACTAAGATGTTTGAGAAGTACAACAGAAAAAAAAAATGTATACTGCTAAGATATATTTTCAACATATGTTAGATGTCCTTCATAAAGGCACATGAATCTCCTCAAGTGAGATGCTTCTTGACATACATGCACATGCACTGAGAAAAAAAAGACAAGCCAAAATCTTTTCTCATTCAAGTCTGGAAGCTGTGTCCAAAGGATAGTTACAAGGATGCAGACATGCATAAGAAAAGAAGTATAAATTATCAGGTGGAAAGAACGGCACACAAATTATTATTAAATTATTTTTTGATAACAAACTTCTCAATAGAGTTGATTGAAACAAAAAGTCCTGTGAATGCATTCATGCATGGAGAAGATTTTGTTTTGGGAGAGCTGTAAGGTATGGGTGGGGTGTGAAGGGGGCTTTAATTAATTCAGTGTACAGATAAAAAGTCCACTCACATCAAAGGCATTGCTATAGTCTCTTCATTAATGTATAAACATGTATTAGTAATGCAACTGAAACTCTTACACATCCTGCACCACTTAATAAGGGAATAAAAAACAAACACAAAACTGTTACAGGAGCAAGGAGAAAGAGAAGGTGAAAAAAGATGGAAGCATATTAAGATGACAGAATGTAAATACATTCCTCTCTCCTGAGCCTCTTATACCTATATCTAAAGCAAATGTAGTCTCTCAGCAAAGCCAGTGATCTTATCTCATGTTTTCAGCAGCCCAATGCAGCCCCAAAGGCACACGAAAAATTAGTGCTTATTTCTGTTATCTCTTCTTACCTACAGAAAACACAGCATTGATGAATAAGAAGAAAAACATTGTGCCTGTCTGATAAGACTGCAACCCTCCCAGCATTCTGTCTTTGTAAAGTGCAAATGAACACACTGGAGAAGGAAGAATTGAAAGTCTCCATTTTGGGCTAAATTCTTTGAAATTCTGAATAAAAGTATTTGAGGTCAGATCAAAAGCCTAAAGCTACAAACCTTCAGAAAATTGTATTCAGAGATGAAGTGACCAACATCAGTAGTACACTGTAAAAATTCTTAGTCCCTTCATTAGATATTCACAAAGCAAAGGTAAAGACAAAGACAGAATGTGCCAGTTGTAGATTTGAAACTGTAATTTGTGTTTACTGACAAAAGCTCTATGGTCTACCCTTTCAAAGTGAACCTCTGCCTTTAGACAGAAACGATGAGAGCAGGAGCAAGAATGATTTGCCAACATGTAGCTGCATTTGTTGACATGACATGACTCATTAAAACCAGTTGCACTGCTTTTATTTTTATTTTCTATAAGTATGATGTTAAAGCATCTGATAAATAGAAAAAAAAAAAAATAGTCTTGTTGAAGAAAAACAGAAACCTTTTTTTTCTCCTGTATTCATATGTATTTCTCAGCAAGCCATTTACTGAGACCCCTAAATTTGTGAGACATAAAAAACCATTGTCTTACAAAGTATCTACTTTGAGAATATCAGGTAATAAATCCTCTTCTGAGGTATGTATAAAGTAGTCATCATTAAAAAATAATGGTCTAGGCGTATGTGAATGATGAACTGTAAAGATACTCTGAAAACTCACAAAAGGGCCAATAATAAGTTGATTTTCTGCAGCACTGGAGGGAGAAAACCACCTGTTTAAATTCTCTATGCTATTTACTTTGGATGAAGGTGGCACAGTAGGTGACTTTGCTGTCATTGTAGTTTGTGATGAGTTAGTGAAATTAATTCAGTGACCCATAAGGTCATGCTGAAGTCTCAAAGCACAACCAGAATGATTATTACATTCCACATTCTATGCTGTCATGTTAGAACAAAAAACACTGCAACTTTGTAATATGTGCAGTATCCTGCATAATAAAATAATGCCTACCTCTACAGTAAGGTGTTTTTTTTAAACTTTAGTTGTAAAAAATTAATTATAAAGTAGCACTGAAGACACTATTTGCGTGTTTGTCAAGACATGCAATTAAAAGCCAAGATCTAAAGGAAGTCAATGAGAGAGAGAGAGAGATTTTGTTATTAATTCCCTATACAGAGTGGGGTTAGGAATACAAAATTGCCAGGAATTGGACTAAAGAATAACTGTAGTTTAAGCATTTCTCTTGGGGCTGCAACTCAGTTATTCTTATTTATTTATTTATTTAATAGGCATTTTACAGCACCTTAGTATTATGTTATGCAACACTGACACATTTCTTTCTGTCAATGAAATGTACAACATGGTAAGTACATTAAAATGCTGCCCAAACTGAATGTTGGTTAAAGAACAGGCACAAACAATTAGATTAGAGCATCTTATTCAGCATTATATTTGTCATAATATGTTATTATGAACACAGAAATCTCTACTAGGCATGAATCTGCATTTGAGATATAAAAGATCACAGAAAATTTAAATGCAAAATCAAGCAAGTTTCAACTGATAAAAAGATTTTTTGTCTACATCTTGATCAGCTTTAACTACATTTAATTTGGAATACCATGTAGTTTCAGAAAAATACATGTTTTTCTCCCTCTAGCTATATTAAAATTACTAGTTGGCAAGAAAGAATAATTATTATTTATTATTTATTATTGTTGTTGTTGTTATTATTATTATTATTATTGCTGGTTTTGGTTGTTGTAAAAATTCAAATTCTATGTAATTATTGTTGCTCCTGAATCTGTGTTAGCAGAATGGACATGACGTTTTGCCTCAGGCAGTTTGGCACCACATTTTATAACATTTCTGCAAATATACTGCTTTATAGCAGCAGGTCAAGCAATGCATTACTGAGGAGATGTACATTTATTTCCCTTTGCTCTTTGTGGCTTAGCAGGTTTCGGTACCCTGCAGAATTTCTGTTGAACTTTTTCCCCTTCTGTAAAGAATGGGACAGATTTTAGCTATCCCACTTCTTCCTACAGCATGTGAGATACTAGAAGAAACGGTGTTACAGAAGCTCATCATTTTGAACTTAATGAAACACTCTTGCTTATTCCAGTTATAAATTCTAACAGTAGCAAATTTATGTTCCTTTTATTTTCTTTTTGGTTTGTCCAAACTCATCTTACTGTCACAGTTGTTACAGTAATAACTGTACTTTAAACAGTCTTTATAAATTAATATCTCATTGCTAGCTGCAGTCTGGCATTTTTTGGGACAGATCATTCAGCTGTCCAAAGCCCTCAAGGATTCTGAAAGCTGTGGAGAAGCCAGAGACTGGAATGGCCAAGTGACAATTCCTTCTGTTTCACAATAAAAACCAAGCACTCAGTGTCTGGGATTAGAAATAAATAGTCTCTGTGGGTAGCCTGCTTTAACATCTCCTCAGGAACATCTGGTGCTTGCTATAAAGGCAGAAAGAGTTACAGATCAGATGGAATATGGGGCCTGATGTATGTCTGCTTCTGAAGCAACATGGAGCCTGTGAAAGGGTGTGACCACATAGTAGATGCAGTATTCAGAGAGCACGTTTTTTTTAATTATCTGCATCCAGCATTTTCCAGCAGGATGTATTTACCTGTGTATGACATTAAGCTGATCCTTCATTTCCACTTTTTATGCATCTATATTTAATTACAAAAGGGATGGCTTAATCAAACACTGTGAACTTGCATAGTGACGTTTTTAATGGAGAAGCAAATAACAAAATTCTTTATTCCCTCAAAAAGCACATGACATGTTAAAGTTATCAGACTATTTCAGGCTTAAGAGACATAGAGACATAAAATGTCAAGAGAGCAAACATACCACAGAAAACTGATGGGAGCTTTGGGAACCTTCAGTATCAAATGTTCCCTTCTATGATTATAGGCAGTGACATCAGTCTCTGGACTACTGCTACAAATTGCTGGTTTTGGTTGTTGTAAAAATTCAAATTCTATGTAATTATTGTTGCTCCTGAATCTGTGTTAGCAGAATGGACATGACGTTTTGCCTCAGGCAGTTTGGCACCACATTTTATAACATTTCTGCAAATATACTGCTTTATAGCAGCAGGTCAAGCAATGCATTACTGAGGAGATGTACATTTATTTCCCTTTGCTCTTTGTGGCTTAGCAGGTTTCGGTACCCTGCAGAATTTCTGTTGAACTTTTTCCCCTTCTGTAAAGAATGGGACAGATTTTAGCTATCCCACTTCTTCCTACAGCATGTGAGATACTAGAAGAAACGGTGTTACAGAAGCTCATCATTTTGAACTTAATGAAACACTCTTGCTTATTCCAGTTATAAATTCTAACAGTAGCAAATTTATGTTCCTTTTATTTTCTTTTTGGTTTGTCCAAACTCATCTTACTGTCACAGTTGTTACAGTAATAACTGTACTTTAAACAGTCTTTATAAATTAATATCTCATTGCTAGCTGCAGTCTGGCATTTTTTGGGACAGATCATTCAGCTGTCCAAAGCCCTCAAGGATTCTGAAAGCTGTGGAGAAGCCAGAGACTGGAATGGCCAAGTGACAATTCCTTCTGTTTCACAATAAAAACCAAGCACTCAGTGTCTGGGATTAGAAATAAATAGTCTCTGTGGGTAGCCTGCTTTAACATCTCCTCAGGAACATCTGGTGCTTGCTATAAAGGCAGAAAGAGTTACAGATCAGATGGAATATGGGGCCTGATGTATGTCTGCTTCTGAAGCAACATGGAGCCTGTGAAAGGGTGTGACCCACATAGTAGATGCAGTATTCAGAGAGCACGTTTTTTTTAATTATCTGCATCCAGCATTTTCCAGCAGGATGTATTTACCTGTGTATGACATTAAGCTGATCCTTCATTTCCACTTTTTATGCATCTATATTTAATTACAAAAGGGATGGCTTAATCAAACACTGTGAACTTGCATAGTGACGTTTTTAATGGAGAAGCAAATAACAAAATTCTTTATTCCCTCAAAAAGCACATGACATGTTAAAGTTATCAGACTATTTCAGGCTTAAGAGACATAGAGACATAAAATGTCAAGAGAGCAAACATACCACAGAAAACTGATGGGAGCTTTGGGAACCTTCAGTATCAAATGTTCCCTTCTATGATTATAGGCAGTGACATCAGTCTCTGGACTACTGCTACAAATGTGGACAAAACTCTTAAAATGTATACAGATTAAAGTTGTAGAGAAATGCAGAGGTGCAAATCCAAACCTTTGTGTTCTCTCACTGAAACCTCACTGCCAAAAGTACAATGTCTTATTTATAAAAAAAATAGAATCTGTAGCACAGAACTAAAATTTTAACATTTTTAGAGTTATCAGGAAGATTTTTACAAAAAAAAAAAAAAGCAGGTATTTTTCCCTTCAGATTACTACAGCAGAATCTGTTTGGTTTTTTTCCTGTTCTTTTCTAAAGAACAATATTTACTTCAGAGCAATTGGCTTCCAGACAGAATTAATTGTTCTGCAAATATAGTGATACAATAGCACTTCAGTGCTTGTTTGCAGCTCCCAGAGGGGATTCTTGCTTTTAAAGAAAAATAAACCAAAACATATTTAGGTTTCCATGTTGTTTCCACAGGTTCTTCATGCATAAAAATGCTGTTGTAGAATTGTATCACAATCTGTACAGAATCTGTAAACAATGTGATGGCAATACACAGAGGGTCAGATAGGGAGCTGCCATAAAAAATGATAAATTAAATACAAACCTAAGTTTTAACATGTAAAAGCTGCTAGGATTTTTATAAGACACTCAAATCTGACTGGCTTGTTTAGACTGTTCTCAAGACCTCTGCCAAAATGTTGTCAGGTACTTTGGTGATCTAGACAGAACTAGGATACCAGAAGTGATTTACACAACTAGAGACAGATTTCTAAAGGTATTTTCAAACGTGAAGACTTTGATGTGTGTAGAAGAATTTACAAGCTAGATCACGGAACAGATCCTCCTGGAAAAGCTACTAAGGGACATGGAAAACAAGAAGGCGATTGGTGACAGCCAACATGACTTCACTAAGGGCAAATCATGCCTGACAAATTTTGTGGACTTCTGTGACAAGGCTACAGAGATAGTGGATTATGGTAGAGTAGCTGACATCAGTGCAAGGCATTTGACACCGTCCCACAAGACATTCTGGTCTACAAACTAACAAGATATGGATTTGACAGGTGGACCACTCTGTGTATAAGTAATTGGCTGCATGGCCACACTCAGAGAGTTGTGGTCAATGGTTCAGTGTCCAGGTGGAAACAAGTGATGAGTGGCATTCCTCAGGGGTCAATATTGGGACCAGTGCTGTTCAACATCTTTGTTGGAGATGCGGACAGTGGGATCGAGTGTATTCTCAGCAAGTTTGCTGACAATACCAAGCTGTGTGGAGTAGTTAGCACCCTAGAGAGAAGGGATGCCATTCAGAGGGACCTTGACAGTCTGCAGAGGTGGGACAATGCCAATCTCATGGAGTTCAACAAGGCCAAGTGCCAGGTCCATTCATGGAAGCTCAGTGCAGGATGAATAGGATGGAGGTCTCCTGACACAACTGTACTGTTTTCTGACTGTTTCAGACTGTGCAGCTTATTTTGGTAATCTTACTTGAGCTTTATTTTTACTTTGGGTGCTCTTTTCAGGGAACTCTTACTGATCACAGACTGTCACTATTTTGAATTTTAGATTCTTGAATTCATCAGAGCAGAAAGCCCACACACTTCACATTTCCTAAACATTTACAGTCACATTGACCACATGTGAGACAAAAAAAGAAAATAATTGTGAATTTCAAGGGATGGAGTGTTTTAAGCAGAGTTAGGTGATAGGAAAACTAGGCTTCTTAGTGATGATTTACCTATCAGACTGCCCATCTCTTATGGCTACTGAGTTATCACAGATGCATAAGGCTGTCTGGGAATGGCATAGAATGTTCTGTCTTATTTTTTAAAGCAAGTCCTGAAACAAATTTAAATTATGTAGAGCTAGCTAATGTCACCATGAGGTGTTCCTGTTCTTTAAAATTAACATAGGAGACATTGGAGACAAAAATGTTTTCAATATTCTTACATGAAAGATTGAACAGAAGAGTCCTACTGAAAAGAGTAACATACATGTTTTTGCCAGACAAGGACTCCTCTGTGGTACCACTAAGCCAAGTGGGCTTAAGAGAGATTGTTAAGTGCAGAGAATGACGCTCACTTTATTCAATACTTTGGCTTGCTGTCAGATCATCATTATAATACTTCAAAGTGGCAGGAAAAATGAGACATTCAGGATAGAGGGTTTTTTTAAAGATTTCATAGAACTATGAGCTCTTAAAATTTCAGATGTAATTCTGAAAAAAAATTTAAATCACTTTCCAGAAGTTACAGTCAGCTGGACAAAACCCAGCAAAATAATAGCAAACACATTTTATGTTTGTGATAAGTGGATGACGATGCATAACTTGATGAAAAGGTCATGAGGTGTGTACAATAAGCCAGAGGTATTAGAGCCAAATATTAAAAGTGTAGCAACAAGTTTAAAGTTGTGAATCAACAGCACTCATAAACAAAGAATGAGAATGTCACTAGTTGGGCAAAGATATAGTAAACTAAAGGCGATAATACATACTGCATTTAATATACACATTATTATGTTTCTATTTTAGAGGTAATACTTCTCTAAAGGACTCAATTTACATGAAAAATTATATTACATTCCAAGGTACAAAGAATGTAACTAGCACATCAATAAACACTAGTATCTTGTCTCCAACAAATTGAATTATTTTTTCAAGACCTTGCAAAAAGGAGAAGAAACATTTGTTTCAAGAGCAAAAGACTGAAATGGTCCCTTTAAGTGATGGCAGTTCAAATGGAAGTTTAACTTTTAACTTTCAAAATTATTTATATAGCAATTTTTCAAAGGCAAGTTTCATCAAGTCAATCTTTAACGAAAATGTTGCTTCACTCAATCTATCAATCAGATGAAAGCTTACACCTACTGCATGAAAAAATCCTCCTAGGAGGCTGAAAGTTGAAGATAGATGAAATGTTAGACGTTCCAAAACAAACAAACAGAAAAGAAAAATAAGTTAATAGTGCAAATTGGAATAGGTGATAAGACCAATACAAGCTATTAAAGGTCAGTTAAGGAATCCACCTTTCAAACCAGATCTTGAAATAAAAGCTACAATTCATGTGAAATATTCCTAACACCACAAAACATGATAAATTTATGCACATGACATGTTTTTGTTTACAGTTCCAATTTCAGCCACATTTGACTTACTACTTAGCTTTATCCGCTTCAAGCTGACTGTCATATTACAGAAGAAGCATGAAAGTCCACTCAAAAATACCTCTCTTTATTCAGCCAAACTGAATGTCATCTCTTTTCTGAAGTGGTGGAGTTTGTAGAAATTGCTTTAGAGATACGGGCAACACGTGCTGTAGGTGAGAACCATTCTCTGTCATTTTAAAAGATAGCTTTGATCCACAGTGAGATAATCCTGACTCCTGTGTTATGTCATTTTATTCCTACAAAGTGTAGCTGGCCTAGTCATTGAAGATGTTGTAGAAGGACTCACTTTTGAGCAAACAGAAGTGAAAATTGCTGTTTGGAACTTCATTGGAATTTAATTTTTTTGTTATTTGTTTTAAGGAATCACAATATCGCTATACCTTACTGGTTTTGTTTGCTTTGGTTTTACGAAGTGACTACATTTTGAAATGAAATAAACAATCTTTTACTGCAGATCTTTGGTTTATGAATTCCATCACTACTGTATTGCAGGGAGAAGAGAAAAGATGGAAGTCTGCAGGAGAAAAGACAATGAAAATGCTTTTCAGATTGTGGTCATCTCTCTTAAAACATGGTTTGTTTCCATAGAACACACTGGTCCCTGGTGGAATCTACATATTTTAATTAGCAATCCTTTTTCACAATTTAACCTAAATTTAGGTTGACCTGAATTTAAGGGACACAAGTCACACAATACATCTGAAAGAGGAGACAACAAATGTAATAGAAAACTATTTTTCTAAGCATTTGCAATAACTGTATTTAAAAAAAAAAAAAAAAAAAAAAAAAGTCTATTGAGAAAAAAAGCTGTGTTACTTATTTACATATTATTTGTTCTTAAGACTAGACAGATTAACTTGGACAATTCATAGGGCAGTCATACCACCAGGTTAACAGACCATGTATGTAAAAAAGAAAAAAAAATTGCGGTTGTGCCATTGCTCAGACAGCTTCTCTATTACTCTATCTTTCTTTTCTCTCAGATCATCATTATCTTATATCTTCCAGTGCTAAGAATACCCTATTGAAGTTATAAACCTTTCCAAAAACCAAGGCATATGTCACGATGCGCGACCTACTATATCTCCTTTTTGGAGTGTATTTAGTTTGTCAGGATCTGCTGAGAGGTCCGCACGTGGCGATCACTTCTCGCAGAAGAGCAGTGGCTTTCGCACTGACTTTTCGAGTGAGTAACTTGCTCAGTGCTTACTAATATTTCCAATAACAGCAACCAATCCCCAATTAGAATTCAGGAATGCATGGTTTATTGTGGGGCACGAGGTTAAAAAAGGGTAATTAAAGCAAATACGAGCTGTGAAATATAAGCATCAAATAACAAGAACTTATGTCTTAATACTTATACATGGGTACACCCTGTTTACATACCTTATTTACTTATTTATGAGGGAAGGAGGAGGAGGGATATGCCCGGTTTTAGAACCTGGGGTGGCAGGAATTCATCTCACCACAGTGTAGCTGCAAATAATGCAGGCAGGCTGGCAGGAAGAGCTGCGGAGACAGGACGGGACGAGCTGGGTCAAGCCGGGTCTGGCTGGAGTGAACTGGAACCAGACGAGAGCCGGGACTCGGGTTGCAGCCAGGGACCTCAGGCTGGCGGGCACTGCAGGCAGGTTCCCCCTACAAAGCAAACGGCAAGTCAGTAGCACGTGGCTTCAACGGCAGCAGCAAAAGCAGCAGCATGCGGCTTCGGGACCACGCCGAACGAATGGCAGGAGTGCGCTGAACATGGGGCAAGAGAGCGAGAAGCAGCCGCCCTGTCTCTTTCATTTTTTTTTGTCTCTTTTTTTTTTTTTTTAAAAAACCCCTCCCCCCCCCAAGAGGGTTCATCACCACGTGGAGCCGCCATCTTTAGGTCAGTTTTGTCTGCTGACCTAAAGGGCATTTCATGTTTGTGTGAGGAAATACCTGGTCCTTCACAGCATAGTAACAGGGCATCCTGTTATCAAGGTTGCAGTTATATAGAAGATTTGTGATTGCAGTGAAGACCATGTATTTGCTTGCTCCCTGGGTACAAAGGTGATAGTGCTCACCTGAGCTCTGGGGAGAAGTTACCAGTTACAGTCTGTGTGGGGCAAAAAAAGATTCTGAGAACTGTAAAGTGGCTTCTAAGCAAGAAAAGACTGAAACTGGTGCTCTTCAGTTTCACAAAACATTAAATAAATGAGTGAATTCAAGTGAATTCGAGTGAATTCAAGAGAATTCAAAGTCTCTCGAATCATAAAAGTAATGGATAAAATTAATAGGAAAGCTTATTCACGATTTCCCATAGTGTAAAAAGTATTAAATGCCAAATTTAATACACTATCATTGAAACATAGTGTTATGGTATTGAAAAGGGAATTTAATGGGGACAGAATTTGTTTTCCATAGACATGAAAAAGGCAGAAAATAAAAAACATTTTTTTTCCATAAAAATATTTTGGCTGTTTCTTATTTTGGAATAAAAAAGCTTTCAAAACTTCCCACCAGCTTTTTAAAATTACATTAAATAGAATATTACATACATAAATCAGTTTTTCTGTAGCTATGACATTTTCCGCCTGTGAAGATGTTGATTCTGCAGTGGAAGTCTCAGTCAACCACAAAGAGCATATATGAAGAGAAAAATATTTATGTAATTCAGTCAATTCACCTCTATTAAAGAGCAGACTCAAAGTACAACACTTGGATTGAAATCCACAGTGTTCAACCTCCCATAATGTGAGAGTATTTGTGTTAGTTTTATCTATTTATATAGGCCTGTTTCCACAACAGAGGGAGACTGTTTACATCTAAGGGTGTGTTTTGGAATCATTTCTACTCAAGAGCTGAATAAAGTATAACAACCATATATTATGAATCTTTGGTAAGCGGTTAATGCAGCTGCTTATTTCATAATGAGAAAGTAAAGTGCCAGATAAGTTATATTTAAAGCTTTTTACTTGGGGAGGTCAATGTATTCTTCTGTACTTTCAGAAAGTGATGATCTGATAAAAATTCTACAAACTTGGCATAAATTACATTATACAGGATTAAAATATGCTACTATTAATATATTTGCTGAGTTACTTGTGATTTGTCAAAAGCTATTTCCAGTTATAGTTTAAATACTGTGCAAAAGAGATATGATGAAAGCAGTCATTTTGTCTCTATATCAGAGTAAGTAAATGTCAATTGCTTCTTCTTTCTACAGCTACATAATGAGAGAAAATGTTGCTATTGTAAGAATATTTCCTCTTCAACCTCTCCTGGCCCCCTGATATGAATGAAACAAATATACGTTTCATTCTGCATCAAGTAAATTTCCTATAAATAACTTTTATGCATGTTATTAACATTAAAAAATGCAACAGTTTTATCTGAAAATCCTTTAATTGAATGTAAAGTTAGGCAATAACTTTGCAAGCAGTAATGAAAATGTGTAATTGAGTAAAACCTGTAACTAAGTCATGATGTGTACATGAGAAATTGAGACAGAACTATTAACAATAATAGATATATAAAGACAAAGAAGTACATGAGTAAGAAAAAGAAAATAAAAGTAGAAAAGAAGATATTATAGTAAAAGTATTCATACATATTATTGAAAGGAATAAGAGATGCTCTTTGGTAATTCTAAAGATGCATTTGAGACATTATAGAACAGAATTAGTCAAACTTGCTTCCATTAATACAGAAACTCTGTAGTAGTTCTTAAAAAACAGAGTTTAGTACCAAAAAAAAAAAAAAAAAAGTGGGTCTCTTTACATTAGAACAGATAAAATATTTTATGTTTGTTCATATAAAGACAAGAATATTCATGTTCTCTAGCTACATGTTCTTGTTACTGCATTCTTGGTCTGATAGTCTGAACAAAAGTAGCTACAAATCAAATTCTGTTAAATCAGTGTCATTGATCACACCAGACTCATGGTGAAATTTCAGGAAAAGAAGTTTCACCAAATATGCCAGAGGCCATAAAATACACTGTGAGAGCACTGGAAACAAGTCACTGAGTTTCAGTTTTTTCATTACCTTCTGAAGGGCTGTGAACAAACTAATATGGAAACTATGTATGTGTGTATCATTATATACAAAACATTATGATTCTTACCTAGCTGTGTGCATATCGCAGCTGATGTATATGTATGTATAATCATGTGTATGACCTTATCTGACTCATTTCATGAATACCATAGTATGCTGAGAAATATTTCTTACAGAAGATTTTTTTTTTTTCCTTTTCAGATCTGCATAATGTAAGTGAAAAGATGAGATGCACATAATTTAATTCTTAGAAGTGTTCCTCTCACAGTGGCCTGCGTTATCTTCTTGTTCTTTTTCCTTGTCCAATATAAACAAGAATATTGGCATGCACTAACTGGAAGTTTTCCCTATCTCTTTTGACTAATGTTGACCATCAAGAATTATGCATAAAATCTAATTACTGTGTTGATTTCATTCACTATCTTTGGAAAAAATGCTTCATTACTCTGCTAATAGAAATAGCTCTTGTTTCCACACTGTCCTGGTAGACTATAATATGAAGCCACCAAGAATCAGATTTCTTCCTAATTTATAGCCTGTGCAGTTCTATCCAAGTCTCTGAAGTTATACCGCAGAATTAGTACCTCTGTAACAGTTTAAAACTCACTTTTCTGCATTTGCATAAAATAGTATATACTGTATAAAACTCAGTTTTATATGTTAAATTCTGAAAAATAAATTATGCTTTACAATAACTTACTATAGGTCGCTGCTAAACAAGGTAAAGAATTTTTCCCCCATGCATTTATTTACTTACTTATTTATTTAATGGTTATGAAGGACTGATGCAGATGAGCCAGCCCAGTTTGTACAAAATCATTCCATTGTTCCCTTTGGATTGTGTTTTACATTAAGCATTGATTAAACTGACAAAAACAACACCTGATAATTGTTTGGTGTAGTGAAGGGAAAGCAAAATACCATTTTTCTTTTATATGCAGTGAGGAAAAAGGTGTTATGAAAAAACATCATCAGGTTGCATATGTAGATTTCACAGTCACACAGATTCCAATGCCAACAGTTAAAGGCACAATCTGCATTTGATTTTGCTGTCTCATTACTGTGAGCCTTTCAGTAATAATCTTTCCAGCTACCAAAAGGTGTTTTGCCTCAGCTATCATCAACCAGCTCAGCTGTCATCCATAATTTTTCTGATAATGTGTGCTGCTTTTCTACTCTAGGACTGGATTATTTTTGTATGCAAAGTTTGTTGAAATTCAGCCAAAATTACCATTAAATAGATCTGTACTAATGAGTGGAAGAAAAGCTTTAATTAACCTAAAGTTCAAACACATCTCTGCTATTACTCCATTAAAAAAATTCTTTTTTACTTTTAAATGTGCTTAAAGTATGACTATTTAGTACAGGAAAATTAGAACCGCACTTCAAGAAACAAAGCAAAATCAGCACACTTAACTGCGTTCATCCCAATCCTGTGACCATCTCATTGTGATGCTTAAACTGAGCTATTTCATTTCCTGAAGCCTTCTCCCCAGGGATCCTACTTCCCAAGCCATTTTCACAGAGCTAGGCCTGTATTTTGAAAAGAAATCTGCTGGGATAAGAACTGAGAAAATGAAATAGAAGGCAGGGGATCAGAAAGTGTGAGTATGCATAAGAGAATAAAAGATGAGAGCAAAAGGGGATAAATAAAACAATTGGATGAAAAAAGCACATGGCTGCAGGCTAAAAAAGAAAATTCTTTGCCAGCTCAAACACCCGAGGCTTATTACAGGATACAAATACAAACAGTATTTCTCTTGGAATGGAAAAGTTAATTTATTAAAATTTGAATATTCCAACACATAATTTATTTTTATTCTTGTATTTTATTCTTCAGTATTTCCACCAAGTGGAATCAGTTTTCACCTGTTACGTGCATTTATGGTTTGCAGTATTTCATTCATTCTGAAAAGATAGATGCTAAATTTTGAAGTTATAGAAAGGAAATACTCTAAACTCAGATATTCACTGAAACCCTTAAAGACTCCATCTTTGAGAGTCTTGATGACAATGAATTAGTTTTATTATTTTGCAAAACTGGTAAATTATACATGCTGAACACCGAACTGTAACAGAAGTGTCAAACAATTTCTTTTTCAGTGTACAAGTCTTCAAGATTCCAGCAACAATGATCTGTTCTGGGCTGATAGTAACACACTGATCTAATCTAAAAAATCTATTTTGTTTATTTTGGATAAGCAATTACAAAACATTCCTTACCACTTGAAAAGGAATGAGTAGCACTAAGCTGATTTTATCCTGTAAAAAGGAATCTAACTTAATATTACAGTGTTAGTGTATGCTTGAATTCTAATGAGCTCTTACCACGTCATCCACCTGTACCATTCTCTATCCCCAGGAATGGATTATTTTTGCTAAGAATGTTAAAACTGGCTTAAGATGCTTAGACCATTCCACCAAAGGCAAAATGAGAATATGCAGATACACACACGCTGTGTCATGTCTCTAGTAAAGGACCATCAGTTGCCCCTACAATGCCCTAAATCTGAAAGGCTTTTTTTAAGGAGACTGTCCTTTGGTTTGCCCTAGAAGAAACATAAATTTCATCCCAGACTCCCCAGGAATTTTTATAATACTGTGTGCACTGATTCATCACATTTAGACGATATTTGGACACAGTCATAAAACTTTTGGGGATGGAAATCCTTAGGATTATATAGACTCAGAAAATACTGAAGCAAGTAACGCTAATTTCAGACCCTGTAGCTGCAGCATAGACTTGGGTAAAGAAATAAATCTGTTTCTATTTCAGATTCACTATAGGCTCTCTGGGGACATTAAAGATTGTTACCTCCTAAATTAATAAAGCATCTAGAGGCATGCACAAGCAGCTACTGATGTTATAAGCACTTGCATAAGTATAAGTTTTGGTGGAAGTTCTAAAATCAATTAACTATCAAATAGTGAAAGGGTTTGTATAAACTGAAAAGGCTCGCAACTGTTAAATAGTATAACCTGATCGTTCCTACCCTTGTCATTCAGCAACAATAAAACTTCCTGGATTGTCACTGATGAACTGAAAATTGTTATTGTGTCTTGCCATACCCATGTGTTAGAGAAAATTTTCCTATGACAAGTGAATCAAATAACTAGCACACACAGGGCCCAGGGGTTGTCTTACCTAGACTCCAGCTGTCACTGCAGAAGTGCAAGGGCCTTCAACAAGATCTGTGTCCTGGCTGCCAGTTGACTATAGTTATCTTTGGTATCCTAGAGAGTGCCAAATAGCACTAGATGCCTATCTTCAGGCAACTGTATCATGCCACATTCTGCTGTATCTATCACAAGGAAGAAGTAAGATATTAAACATAAATATCTTATTGTGGGTGAAATGAGAATGTGACAGAGTAAACTTTTTTTGAGCTGCACCAAAAAGAAAACTGCTACCAAGAGTTTCCTAGATTAGGGATAGACCTTCAAATCAGATAATGGGTAATTCCTCTATCATGAAGTGACGAGGTGTGCATGTGGGCCCTACCCCCAAGAATGAAGGCATTTTTGAAGTATTTAGAAATTTACCAAGACTAGAAATGCTGAATATAGCAACTGAGTATGTTTCCTGGGAGAATTTCTAAACCAATTTTCTGGTTTATATCAATGATTCCAGAAGGACAAGAGCAATTTGGGATTTTTTTCTTTTTTCTTTTTAACTTTTTTAACTGTCTGCCCTTTAAGTAGCGTTGTAAATAATACAATTCTCAAACAATATTTCATTCAATTAAAGGCTTTCTTTAGGATCCAGTTCCAGTCTTGAAGAAAATACAGCTTTCCAAAACGAAACTTTATCGAGTGATTTTTATTTTCTAATCTTTTTTGAATCTTGTAATCTCCCAATTGCATCTGGAAGTATAGAGTTAATACCAAAATACCACTAAAAATAATGCTGTGATGAAGTCAACAAAATATGAAAGTATTTTAGGAAATCTTAAAAAGATTTAAAAACCAGAGAGAGGTTCAGATAAGTGTCTAAACTTTGGATGCTTATCAGAACCAAATTGTCATACCTAAAGAGGTCCATGCTTCTCTAATTTCCCCTCAAGAAATGTTTCTCATTACTATGTGAAACTGTTAGCATAACCAGAATTAGGTTTAAACTTTGCTGCCTCAGAGATGGCAGTCACCTTTTAAGCAAGAATAACTAAAAGCTAAGAGTTATCCATTATGGACAAGTTATATATTGTACTGAGTGTGAGAGTACTCTACTAAAGATAAATATATTGAAACATGATACCAACACAAGGCAACTGCCAAAGTCAGAAATATTAAGCTGTCATTCTGCAATACAAATTTTTATTGATTAAATAATTCCTAGATGAGGAATTTCTAGGCTTTGATGAAAAAGATAAAGCCACAAAGTGGGTTTAAATAGGAAATAACCTTTAACACTCATAAAGGCTTGACTTTTTGAAAAAGTCTATGTGCCTGTGAAGGGTAAGGTTGATGACATCTTGCTAGTCTCTGTCAAAAATGAAAGGGTACAAAAGCACTTCCTTTTTTAAAAACATGCATACATTCTTTTTCAGGAATAGACTTGATTTTTCAAATTTTGTTATCTAAATTAATTTCCAAGACAGCTTTTTTGTTTTGTTTTCTTTTAAGGATGTCAGTAATTCAGCTCACAGGGGTCTAAGTATGGAATATGGCATCCACTGGAACATTTGGGGGAGGAGAGGAGAAGTAAAAATAGCATTACCGTAAAAAGATCTTCTGGGCCTTTGTCTTTCCTAATTTTACCGACTATCCCAAATATATTAATTTTCTTGAATTTCCCACATCCTTAATACTCAGATGAGAAAAAAGTGAAGAGAAACCTGGAACCTCACTTTGCTTGTTATTCCAAGAAGTCCAGCAAACAACCCCTAAAGGTGCATGAGAATTTGTTGGAAGTTCATAAGGCAGAAGTTTATTTTCTGCAGCTTTTGCTCAAAAATTAATTACATTGTCACTCAAAACACTTTTCTCACTTTGTATTGATCAAATTGTGTTTTAACTAATATAAAATTTGGCACCACTAGTATTTTCAGATCTATGCATCCATTTCAACTTTATGATTGTGCAGCACGAGCACTTGCAAACCATCTAAACAGTCTAACATTTTGAGATTATGTACTGCACTCTTACAGAATACAAATGTCTTTCTCAATTGCTTTTGTTTTAGCTATAAGGCATATAAAAGGAGAATGAATCATTCTTATTTAATAAAGAAAATATAATGCTAAAGCAGGTATTGGAGATGTCAAATCAGCATTACAAAGTTGGAAAAATAAGAAAACCAGTCTGTGAAACTTCATTAAAAAGAAATAGTGATTTTCAACTATTAATGTCCTCTGTAAAATTTTATCACAACTCTAAAATTAATTTTTAAGTATAATGTTACTTTTATGTTGCAAATTAATTTGGGGATAACGGAGAATGTACCTTTGGAAAAGTACAGGTTTAATAGAATCACAGAATCATAGAATCATAGAATGGCTAAAGTTGAAAGGGACCTTAAATATAATCTCATTCCAAGCCTCTCATCATGGGCAGGGACACCTCACACTAGATCAGGTTGCTCAGAGCCCCATCCAGCTTGCCCTTGAATACTTCCAGGGATTCCACAACTTCTTCCTCCCCAGCTTTTCTGTTGGCCCTCTTCATCTACTGGAAGGCCACTATAACATCTCCCCAGAGCCTTCTCTTCTCCAGGCTGATCAGCCCCAACTCTCTCATCCTGTCTTCACAGGAGAAGAGCTCCAGCCCCCTGGTCATCTTTGTGGCCCTCCTTTGGACTCACTCCAACAGCTCCGTGTCCTTCCTATGTTAGGGGCTGCAGAACTGGGCACAGTACTCCAGGTGGGATCTGAAAAGAGCAGAGTAGAGAGTTGTTGTTTTGTTTTGGTTTGGTTTGGTTTTGTGAGGTTTTTAAAATAATAATTTATATTTTAATACTTAAAATATACTACAAGTTTTGCTCTGCATTTCTGCAATCTAACAATCTCCATTTAACCTGGCAGAGTACTTGCAGTCATAGTGAGTCTGTCTTTTAGACTCTCCCTTTTCTGTTTTAAATGTTTTTTTAGGGTCCTTGCTCCTTTTAAGGTTAAGTTTTTGGACGTAAGAAGCATCCAGCACTGCTCTGTCACTTAAAATTCGAGCAGATTTGATAACAAGTTCATAATTTCTTTGTTCATCTAATTTAAAACTTTTTCCAGTGAGTGGTTCAGGCTTGTAAGGGGACTGCAAACCCTCAGAAAAAGCCAAATCTGTTTTCTCAAGGCAAGACAACTGAGGATTTTCTGAAGCTTCATTCTTCATCTCCTTTTCATGTTTACAGAATCACAGAACCACTTAGGTTGGAAAAGACTTTCAAGGTCATTGAGTCCAACCATTAACCCTACTCTACCAGGTCTAGCATTAAGCCATGTCCCCACATTTAAGCAACTTTTAAACATATCCAGGGATGGTGACTCTACTACCTCCCTGGGCAACATGTTCCAATGTCTGATAACCCTTTCAGTGAGAAAGTTCTTCCTAATTTCTAGTCTAAACCTCCCCTAGCACAGCTTTGAGGTAATTTCTTCTTGTTCTATCACCCATTACTTTGTGAGAAGAGACCAGCACCAACTTCTTCACAACCTCTTTTCAGGTAGCTGTAGAGGGCAATCAGGTTCCCCCTCCTTTTCTTCAGACTAAACAGCCCCAGTTCCCTCAGCCGCTCCTCATAAGACTTGTTCTTAAGGCTCTACCAGCTTGTTCACCCTTCTTTGGTCACACACCAACACCTCAATGTCTTTCTTGTGTTGAGGTGCCCAGAACTGGACACAGTACTCGAGGTGTGGCCTCACCAGGCTGAGTAGAGAGGGACAATCACCTCCCTGGTCCTGACTGCCACAATATTTCTAATACAGGCTAGGATGCCATTGGCTTTCTTGGCCACCTGAGCACACTGTTGGCACATATTCAGCAACTTATCAATCAGAACCCCCAGGTCTCTTTCTGCTGGGCTCTTTGCTGAGCCTGTAGCATTGCATGGTGTTACTGTGGCTCAAGTGCAGGAGCTGGCACTTGGCCTTATGAACATCATACAATGGATTTTGGCCCTTCAATCTAGTCTGTTCAAGTCTCTCTGTAGAGCCTCCCTACCTTCAGGCAGATCAGCACTCTCTCCCAATTTGGTGTAGTCTGCAAACTCACTGAGAGTGCATTCTATCCCCTGTCACGATCCGTGACCTATTATATCTCCTTATTGGAGTGTATTAACTTATCAGGATTTGCTGAGAGATCCACATGTGGGTATCGCCTCACACAGAGGATACAGGAACTTATGTCCCGACTTTTTTGAGTGAATAACTCGCTCAGTGCTTACTAAATTTCTAACAACAGCAAGGTTTATTGTGGGGAAAACAAAGCAATTTGGGGCAGGAGGTTCAAAAGGAGTGATTACAACACATTAAACATATATGGGTACACCTTAGTTACACATCTTATTCACGTGAGGGAAGCAGAGGGGAGGGATTTGCCCGAATGGCTGGATTATATTTTCCCCTATAAGCTGGGGTAGCCGGAATTGTCTCACCACACGGCAGTGCAGGTAGGATGA
>NW_009952265.1:6650314-6697311 GCF_000747805.2 Chaetura pelagica
CGGGTGTAGACGACTGCCTCGAACACACGAGGAGAGAGCGAGAGAGAGAGGGGCGTGCCGCACTGCCTCTCTCATGGGGTTCTTCGGCGCCAGTTTTGCATTTCCGGGCTTTTCAGCCAATCAGACGGGACCTAGTCCTGCCCCTGCTTCTGGCCACGGCTCCTCCCCTGCAGCAGCTGCCCCCCCACACACACACACAGAGGGGGTTTCCTGCCGTGTGGAGACACCGTTTTAAGTCAGTTTTGTCGGCTGACTCAAAGGACATTTCATGTTCGTGTAAGGAAATACCTGGTCCTTCACATCCCCTCATCAAGATCATTGATAAAGATGTAAAAAAAGAAGTGGTCTCAACAATGAGCCGTGAGGAATCCCACTTTTGACCAGCCACCACCTGGATTTAACTCTCTGGGCCCAGCCATCCAGCCAGTGTTTTAACCAGCAGATTGTACACCCATCACTTCTATTTTCATCAGATTTTTTGTGTATTGCTTGTCATTGTTGCCTCTGTAAGCTCCTCTCCACTGGAGAGAGGCAGACCCTCAAAGCATGGTGAGAGCACCACAATGGGTTCAAGCCCCATGCCAGCCTGGGTCAGCCTGGGGCTCACAGAGGTGCTGAAGGATGATTAAGGTCTGAAACAAATTTCCCCTTACTCAAAAGGAATTGTCCACCAGGGGCCCCCAGCTCCACATATGTGGACCCCTTACACTTAAGGGCATCAGAGCTCCCCCACTGACCAGGAGGTCTGACCCCCTCTCTGGGCCTGTCTCCTCAGGCAGCACTGATTTCCTTCAGTAACTCTGTATCTCACATTTCTAGTGGTTTCTAGCAAAATGCAAAGGGGATGAGTATAGGTACATTACCATTGGAACTCTACCTGATTACAATTGTAATGATAAATGTTATTAAAAATTTAGCAGTAGGAGGGTGATGATGGAATACTGTCAAAAGGTTTTAGAAATGAATTGATTGCTAGAGAAACAAACTAGTCTTTAAAGCTTACCGAGTCCATACTGATCATACACCTAATTTCCCTGTTTCAGTGCACATCTGAAACATCTCACTATACAAGAAACAGTGACACACATGAATATAGCCTATCTCTAGAGAAAAATGGCACCTCAAGTGCATTTGTCTGGGTATGAAAGCCAGCAGCACTGTGAAAGCTTGGAGTTCACAATGTAATTGCTGTCTTAACTTCCTGTGGAATATGCACCAATATCTAAACAGTAGTATATGTGAAAGAAAGACTGATAAGGTCTAAGCTTTTGAAATGTTATGATAAACAACCAACTAGATTTTAAAATTCCCTTCCAAAAAAAACTTTCCCTCTGTGAAGAATTTAGCATTCTTCCCCAACATTCCAAGGATTTTTTTGGGTAAGACTAGACCATAAACTTTTTATTTACTTGTGTATACTTTCTCTATGTCATGTGAACTCAATTATGATCATAGAATCATAGAATCATAGGGGTTGGAAGGGACCTCAAAAGATCATCTCGTCCAACCCCCACTGCCAGAGCAGGGTCACCTAGAGTACATCACATAGGAATGCATCCAGGTGGGTTTTGAATGTCTCCAGTGAAGGAGACTCCACAGCCTCCCTGGGCAGCCTGTTCCAGTGCTCTCTCACTCTTACAGTAAAAAATTTTTTTCGGATATTCACCTTGAACCTCCTATGCTCCAATTTGAACCCATTACCCCTTGTCCTATCACTGGTCATCACTGAGAAAAGCCTAACTCCATCTCCCTGACACTCACCCCTTACATATTTGTAAACATTGATGAGGTCACCCCTCAGTCTCCTTTTCTCCAAGCTAAAGAGACCCAGCTCCCTCAGCCTTTCCTCATAAGGGAGATGTTCCACTCCCTTAACTCTTTCTAATGCACCCCAGGATGCCATTGGTCTTCTTAGCCACAAGGGCACATTGCTGGCTCATGGTCATCCTCCTGTCTACCAGGACCCCCAGGTCTCTTTCACCTACAGTACTCTCCAGCAGGTCAGCCCCCAACCTATACTGGGACATCGTGTTGTTCTTTCCCAAATGCAAAACTCTACACTTCTCCTTGCTGAACTTCATCATGTTTCTCCCCGCCCAACTCTCCAGCCTGTCTAAGTCTCTCTGAATGGCAGCACAGTCTTCTGGTGTGTCAACCACTCCTCCCAGCTTCATGTCATCAACAAACTTGCTGAGGGTACATTCTATACCCTCATCCAAGTCGTTGATGAAGATGTTGAACAACACCGGTCCCAGTACCGACCCCAGTACCAATAAAAGAGTTGTCATCAGTAAGTGTGGTTCCACAATATTTCAATAAATTAGGACAAATGTGATCTCTAAGGCAGATTATAAAGAAATTGAGTAGGATGACATATCCAATAATATTACTAAAACAACAAGATGAAAGGAAGGAAAAGACCACCAATGAATGCAAAGTTCTCAGGTAAGAAATCAGTGAATCTTTTATTTCTACTCAGAAAATAGATAGAATGTGGAAACTTCTATGGCACAATTTCCTTAAATGTTTCATTACTGCTTACATGGAGACACATATGATCTGAATAAACCAGCTCTGAGTCTCATCAGTGTTGCTTTGCAAATAAAATGAATTATTTCACCAGAATCAAAACTGATTGATTCATTGATTGACTAATTGATTGATTGATTGCTGTTAAGTCAAGTTAAATCAGTACACAGGACAAGAGTTGCTTGCTCTTATTAATAGAAACAGAGCTTTCTGTTACTTTCTTTTTTAAAAAATAATTTTAGGAATTATAAATAAGAGATGCAGACATATTAAAGAAAAACTGAAGATTATTTTATATTAAAGTCTCTAACCAGATATTTATTTATTTTTTAAATGAAATAACTTTTTAATTGCTATTTTTCTTCAAGGCTTACATGGCCTTATTAAATCTGAAACCAGTGAAGAAGAATGAAACAGCTGTTAGGAGTCTGAACAGAAACCAAACAGCCTCTTAAGAGCTTTATTGTTTTCTTTTTGTTCTTAGAAATGTATTTTGTTTTGTCCCATGGCAGGAAAGAACAAGAGGAAAACATTTCCTTATAAGAGTGAGAACAGGCATCAAAATTGAAACAACTGAAATTAAAACACAGTTATTGCTTCATTTCTTGAGGATACATCTTCATGCAGAACACTGGACACCCGTCAAAGAGTAAAGAGATGTTGATGAGATTCAGAGACAGATTTTCAAAGAAAGAGAGTTCCGTGAGGCAATGGAGCTTGATTTTTTAACATTTCTGCTGTGCAAGAACTCTCCCTTAGTAGAGGCATTAATGAAGTCTCCATCCAAAATCTGACTACTTTCTTAAAATGCATAGGAAATTTCACAGTGTTTGAGACCTCAATCTTTTTATCCAATAAATGAATGGATTCAAAGGTTACTTATATGAGAGAAACTCTTTTTATCACATGCAGAATTTGACCAGGTATGCCTCATTACCTGAGCTAGAAAAACTCTGCATCTTTGCTTTAGCATAAAACTGAAGCATTATAAATTGCAGTTTAAGCAGTGAGACAAGAACAAAGGTACTTTGGGGAAGATGCAGGAGATAGGGTGCATACATAAAAACATTAGCACAAGCATACATTTGTTGATCTTTCCATACTTTTTATGAGGCATGCAGACTGCCTCCTGAGCACACAATACCAGGCCCAGTAGCAGTTTCATTATTATATTAGTATTAGTTAAAGGAATGTTGATATTTTCAAAGAACTGCAGCTTTCATGGTTGCACTCTATGTCACTAACTTTTGAAAAGGTTGGGTCCTTAGTGCTGTCTGACGGGCAGTAGGTGGCTTCCATAGCACTGCTCTGCAGATTAGTATAGTGGCTGCTTGGAAGCTGTTTAGTTTAGCTGCAAATTTTTCGTTGTATTTATGTGTGCTGTTAAAAACACAATACATGTAGTAATCCAAATTATTGTTAACTAATATGCTAACACATACAGAGATGTTACTCATTAACATGAATGGCAGAGGAAATAATGACACTGATAGAAGGTCTTGTAAAGCAAAAGAAGACATCCCGCTTAAAATAACCTTCCTTACATACATTTATAAACAGCAAATCTATCATGTATTCTAGAAAGGGTTACAAAATATTTCCAAAATAAGCTTTGGGATCTTGAATACAAACTTTTTTTGTGGTTCTGGCATGTTTGTAATATATGTTGGAGCAAGAAAAGCTGTATCAAGGAAGGAAAGAATAGTGTGTTTGAGCCACAGCTTAGTTAATATTCTGCTTATAAAAGCAGTCTGAGGAGCATGGCTGGATTTTGGTGCTCTAATTTGCGATATTTTCATGTAAATAATATTCAAAGATCTTAGTTCCTGATAGCTGTCATTGACTGCGAGCCGAATCGGCCTACATCATACAAAAAGGTCAGAAAGCAATAGCAGGTGCCACTTGCACTGTAATCCTTCCTAACTTACAAATGTAATCGATACTAAATGGACTAAAAGCATTTTAGAAACCAATATAAATTTAGAGAGGTTAGGAAAAATAGGATTAGCAATGGAGTGAGGAAATGAGAACTGTTGCTAGTTTGCAACAGAAAAGTATATGGGTTGCAAAACCTATTCACAGTAGAGGAAAGAGATGAAAAATAAAGATTACTGTACCAACATATTCATCAGGTTGACATTACCTTAATATAGCAGGATATTCTTTCTCCAGTGGGGTGGCTGATGTTGGCAGTACTACAGTAAGGCTGGCAACCTACATTAGTTCATTTTACTTGTATTCCTTTTAGGAATATGCATGCTGTATCTTGCTTAATTTGCTTTGCATTGATATGGCACAAAGATACAAAGCATAAAAATTAATCCAAGCAACAACCAGATACTGTGTATATTAATGGCCTCAGCCTGGAGGGAGACTAGACCAGAGGTGATTCTGCAGTAAAAACTGATATGGAAAAACTGACTAAATAAGAATATCAAGCTATTTATATAACATTGACTTGAAAAGCTGGAGGTTCCTGGGAGATGACAGTTTGTTCTAATAAGTTTTATTTAAGTTGCTGGGTTAGTATGAAGCAGTTATTATGAGGGAATATATGCATGTAGAAATATCAGCTTTTGCCTTAGGCAATTTAAAGCTTATCCACATTTTTTTATACTTGTTTATAGAGAAAAGATAATCCATCTAATGAATCAACCCTAGATTTTTGAGGGATGTTATTCTTCCCATAATTTAAAGGACAAATTAGGATACAAAGTTATGAGACCACTTTTAACACTTTTCTAAATAGATCCAAGCTGTTATAACTGACTTACAGAGCAGAGCAGGAAGTATAATTTACTCTAGGTAGTGATACTTCAGTGTAAAAGTGTCATTTTATATGTCTCCTTGCACTGGATTTCCTTTTCTAAATTGGAATCTTTCTTCTTACAAAATGAAATAAAGTAACTATGAGTACAGTTCCAGCCAAAATCAGAATCTTATTGACTTCTACTTACTGGAGAAATTAACTGCCTAGTAATGAAAGGTGACAGAAACATTCAAATTATAAATTATTCAGAGAATTTGGAATATTTAAACAGTTTTGATAGTTATAAGGGAAATAAGTTGGAAGATGCATGACCATTTTATAATTTCCTTAGAAAAGAGGAGTATTTTGGAATAAGTTCAGAAGATGAATGAAATGGTATCAGAGCAAGAATAAAATTATCTGAAAACTGGAGCAACTCAAGAGCCATTGAAATAATTTCGAGTGTGCTTTGGAGAGACCTATTCTTGATGTTTCTTTAAATGTATGCCCTGGATATGAACACATGTATGCAAGGTGAAGGGAAGAAGATATCTTTTTTTTTTTTTTTTTCCCCATGAAAAGTAGATAAATAATAATTAAAAAAAATAATCCTGTTCTATTTGAAACACAGACTTGACATTTTTCAGTTTGCATTTGAAAGATCTACCTCCTCTGTGGGATCTCTTGAAGTCATGTATTTATGCCATGGCTGAATAACCACCTCAGCCTTGGATGACACCCTTTCACTGAACAAACTACAGTCGATAGTCTTGGATGGAAAATATTCCAACCATTCTAAACCCCATATTTTACAAAGTCATTCTGTCCTGCAATAAACCTGATTACTATGTATCAGACTTATGTGATCCTCAGTGATAGATGGGTGCTAGCCTGCATTTAACCTTGAAGCTTCCTCTAATACAGCTACTCTACCTTGACGATCTTGCTTTCCAGAAGGTGTTTTCTGTCCACATGAGAGACATGAGTCTTAAATATGGTGATCTCACAGAAAGGAGAATTCCCCCAGCGAGAAAGAGATAAAAATTGACTTGACAACTTTGAACTGCAAATATAAGCCACCCCAAACTCAATATATTCCACAAGACTCCTATAAAAAAAAAAAACATAACATGACAAACAAACCAAAACAACAACAAAAATACCCAAACAACCAAAACAAACCAACCAAAGAAAAAACCCAAACCAGACAAATAAATTAAAAAATCTCTCAAACAAATAAAAGAGTCCATTTTAAAAATTTATTTTTAAGTTTAAATTCATAAGCTGCTGCACTGTAGTTGTCTTCTTCCTAGATATCACCAACATGTCACTTAATTTTGAAAGAGTTGGCTAACTTGGCCTAAAATTTCTTTTGGTTTCAGTCATTAGTTTTCTGTTGCTGGAAAATTAATTATTTAACTTCCTTCCAAGCAAAGGGCAGAAACTCATAATTGACATGCCTCTTTTATAATTTATAATAAAAAAGTCAGATTTTCAGTGATAGGCACTTGCTGCACTAAAAATCATTTGCTGATAAATAGCATGTATTACTGTAACAAATCAGATTTCCCAATATCTGAACACTGACTAGCATTTATTTATAGAATTTCGATTTCTCCTCAGCAATTTAGTGCTAAGTGTTGGTCTCTGAGTAGCTAATAGGAACCGAACCAAGTGACAATCAGGATAGTATTCTGCTTAAAGTTGTTTTGAAGAGTACTAAAAAATGAGTTTAGTAAAATACTATAACTTATTAAGCTATCAAGACTTTGGATTTTCTTATTTTTACAGACATTCCAGTCTTATATGCATCTGCAGTACTTTTATTACCTATTCTTACAGTATTTCAGTGCCACACACTTTTCTTTTTCCATAATAAAAGGTAAAGAAAATGTCATTATGCTTGTTTTATAGGTGTGGGGAGAACTGAAGCATAGAAAGATTAAAAGTGGGATAAGTCTCACATCACTTTAAGTATCTAGTCCAAACTACTTGTAGGAGAGAGATTATCTCTAAAGATGATTCATCCTGTCCTAAAATAGGTGGGAGTAGTTGCCTGCTTGTATTGTCCTCTAGTGAATAGATACATCTTGATTAATCTAGTTAACTTGGTTGGTTTGCCTGCCTGGTTTTCAGGCTACTATAGGTAGGCAAGAAAAATTCCACTAGGTGATCTATTCAAGGTCACAGAGAAAGTCTACAGCACATCAGGGAACTTAACCTAGATATCACATTTCTCAGATTAGCATCTTAATTACCAAACCGGACTTTCTTTTTTAAACTTCTGTTAACTTTTTTCCTGTGGCATAATTTACCATTGCTGCTGAAACCTTTGTCAAAAAAAAAAAAAAAAAAAAGATTGGTATAAATCTCATTTATCTTTCATTATAAGATGCAGTGCAGCCTGTGATTAATTGGCTTCACATTCACAGTTTTAAAAAAGAGACTTTCTTTAGTTTGGAAATAAAATACTGAGGAAGTTTCAAAAAGACCTTCTACTAAAGAAAATGCCAAAGAATTCCTGTATATATTTTCTGTCAGTATTGGAATTGAGTTGCATTCACTGTGCATGCTGGTGGCTTGACTCAGAAAAAAAAGGCTCAAGGATTGGACCACAGAGTGTTTTATTCAGGGAGTTATGTCTTTAAGAAGAAATCTACACAGAAGACCTGACTACCTCCAAAGTTTTGTGCTCTTACATATTCTCTGACTCTGATCTTAAATACCGAACTCTACCCTGTTTGCAATTTCCATTTTACCATTTTCCCTCAATTCACCTGTGTAATAGGAAGAAAGTAACAGAGATTAACTGTCAGCCACTGCTTTGATTGTGCATTCCAAAACGATACATTCAACATTTTCAAGAGAAGTATATCTGAGGCTTCTTTCTGTATTATACTATTTGGGGTTTCATACTTTTTAAGACTACATTGGTATAGCTCCAGTTAACTAATTAGGTGGGGTCAATGGCTAAGAGAATAGCAATTGACATAATCTATTTGAACTTGTCCCAAGCACAATTACAGGTTTTGTCACTCTTACAGTAAAGAAGTTTTTTCTGATGTTTGCATGGAACCTCCTATGATCCAGTTTACACCCATTGCCCCTTGTCCTATCACTGGACGTCACTGAAAAAAGCCTGGCTCCATCGTCCTGACACTCGCCCTTTACATATTTGTAAACTTTGATGAGATCACCCCTCAGTCTCCTCCAAGCTAAAGAGACCCAGCTCCCTCAGCCTTTCCTTGTAAGGGAGATGTTCCACTCCCTTCATCATCTTTGTGGATCTGCGCTGGACTCTCTCAAGTAGTTCCCTGTCCTTCTTGAACTGAGGGCCCCAGAACTGGACACAATATTCCAGATGCAGCCACACCAATGCAGAAGAGAGGGGCAGGAGAACATCCCTTGACCTACTAACCTTACCCTTTCTAATACAACCCCCAATGCCATTGGCCTTCTTGGCCACAAGGGCACATTGCTGGCTCATGGTCATCCTATGCCGCAAAGTGATGGATGTCCACACCTTGTGGTGCCACACCACCAGTCCTCCCTGCAGCAGAGCAGCTTCCTGGTCCCCCACTTTCTGAGCAAAAAATCTCCTGTAATTCCTCAATGCCACACAGAGCCCCTGTTCAGGGGTTTTGCGGAGTCCACCGTGTGAGCAGAGGACTGGTGGCACAGTGCCAGATGGCAGGGAGGAGTGGGGCAGGGAGGAGGGGCACAAGGTTGCGGTGTGGTAGGAGGGACTAGCGCAGCACCCTATGTCATCTGCAGATCTGTGTGGAGTTGTCCCAGTGGAGATTCAGCAGTGTAGAGGTGTCCGTCAGAGAGCTGGTGGTGGGGTGCTTTGAATATTGAACTACGTGCTGTGTTTAAAGTGTTGACCTATTAAAATCAATTGCTTACATGGCAAGGTCAATGCCACACTGGTTTGGTAGGGTAAAAAATAAAGTAACCACTAAGTGATCATAGAATTCTAGTATTATGCACAGTTTTATTATGGCAAGATATCCTGGGATCATAAAAGATCCAACCATAAAATGAGGTTTGAAGTGAGAGGAGAGGAGCAGAGTGTGGTTAAATTTAATAGTTGTTGTTTTTTTTTTCTTTTTTACTGGCAAGGGAATGCAAATAACATCAAAGCAGTTTCCAGTTTTCCTATAAACCTATAAGAAAATTCATTTCTGCAGCATCTTTTCTGCATTTATTACTAAAGCTCTTCAAGAATTTGAGAACAAATATAACCCAGTGCCTTTCAAATTGCTTTGGAGAAATATAATAAATACAATATATGTGGGAAAAGTTTATAATTTTTTTTTGTGTGTGTGTAGGTAAAACATGCACAGTTACTGGTTCATTTTTATTATTTATTAAGGTGGTTTGAAGAAAATAGCTTAGCAGTTCTGCCTGTGAGCATTTCACTTTGAGAAGTATTCATTCATTTCTAGACTAGAAGCCCAATAATATGGTATAGCAAGTGAGTTAAATAACACTGCCATTGTTTTACTTAAAACTACAGGTAGAAATATGAATATATGATCAAAGATCAGTGGAAGAATGCACAAATCCAAAGTTCTATTCTTGATCACAACAGGTGTCAGATAAACACATTATTGCCCAGCTACCCATAAGTTTATTACTTTGAATATTACTTTTTTTTAAAGAAGAAAAATCTGCCAAAGTTCACCACCATGCATGTGAATACAATTATCTTAATATTTCCACATCTTTTAAGTCTTTTCTTATGAGAACCATAAATTCTTTTTATGTTTGTACTGGGATCTGATTTTTGAAGGCTTTTCACTTCCACTAGCGAAATATGTGTAAATGCAACAAAGTAATTTGAATCTACACTGAATAAGGAAACATGCAGCTTCCTCTGAACTATCTACTATGTCAGTGTTTGTGTCTCAGGCAAAATTCAGATATGATTGCATGGTCCTTCTAAGGACAGATTATCCTCTGCATAGCTAATTTGTCTACATCTAGCAATTTTATTTTATTTTATTTTATTTTATTTTATTTTATTTTATTTTATTTTATTTTACTTTGTCCTGTAGACTAAAAATGTTATATTTTTTTTTAAGTGTGTAATGAGATAAAAAATGTAAGTCACTAAATAATGAGTAGCAATACTGTTATGTCAGTAAAGCAAGAGAGTTTACTAAGTATCTACTTGCTACCCCACTCTTATTTCACCTTTTCTCCTAGAAAGGAAGTTATTAGCCACTCAATACACTAGTTTAATTTCCAGCACTTGTGAAAATTGGCAATCATACACTCATACAAAGAGAAACTTAGCTTGTAAAGACAGTAATCTGTGAGAGCAGTAAAAGCGGTTTTAGTAACCTAATTCTGCAACAGTTACTCAGGCAGAGTTTTGTTTTTAAAGTTGAACTAATATGTTTCAAAGGCATGTCAAGCTTTTAAAAATTAGTCACAATTGAGCAAAAAATTTACATTGCTTTCTAAACAAATTAAAATGTCATCTTCATTTAGTTACAAAAAGCTTGAATATATTTACAAAATGGACTGTGTGGGAATTTATTCTTAGCGAACAATTTGTAGATATGAGCAAATTAATTTTCTCAGTGTTTCAGTGAGTCAAAAAAAACCCTACCATTTCTGGTGCTTTTAGATTGAGGAGCAAATTTTACTGATTATACAAATAATTCTGTTTTCCTGTAATTTGTTATTAATGAAATTTATGGCTGAAAAAGCTACCTTCCTATTCTGAAGCCAAGGAACAAATCTCTGTGAAGTCACTTTATCAGCTCAGGTTTTTTCTTTCTTTTACAAGTTTTCTAGATTTCACTGGCCTGAGGAAGACTGATTTCTTGACACTGTTTGAGAAGATAAAGGATATACTGGAATATTACAACAATGAGTAGGTATGTTTCCTTTATCCACAAACTGATGACACAAGTACAGATGGAAAGACTCCAAGATTTACACAAACATTGAGCTTAGGGCTTCTTGTCAGTAACGAGAAAATTAATTTTACAGGAAAAGGATCCTGAGGATAGATAATCTTATAAGGAGGCTAGGAAGACCAGAAAGAGCTTTATAAAACACATGCCAAAGGTCTCTGGACACACTTTTGAACAGATGGGAGAACTCAGTAGTAATTTTGTGGTATGTGGATCTATGGATTAGTTGAAGCAGATTGCAGAGTATGAAGACAAGAATGAAATTAAACTATGTATAAGGCAAATTATCTGTTTATTTATATTTCATATTTCCTTTCCAGAGCTGTACAAAAATAAACCTGAGATACCTGTCAAATAATGCTTGGATTTTCTGAAAAGTCCCCTTGTATGCAGGCATTTGAACTTCTATGTTCGAAATGCAATAGAGATTCAAAAATCAGAAAAGCTAAAACACTTGAGGAAATAGCATTTTGAAAGTGGTAATAGGACTGAAACAAAACCTTAAACCTTGCACTGCTTTCTGAAGTGGACTTCAAGAAAATAAGTAAGAACAAACACAAACATTTTTAAAGGACATGGAGATGAATTAGAAAAGTCAGCCATGCATTTCAGAAGATAACATATTTTGACACTTACAAAACATTTCTAAAATGCCATTCTGTTTCAAGAACTTTGATCCTGTCTCCAGTCAGCTAACTGTTGCCTTGCTGTGGAGAGGCTTAGTTTAGATACCATTACTGCTGGATGCATATATTTCTTGTGAAGATTAAAGCCCATGTGTCAGAAAAGATTCAAGACATCTTATTGGAAGGGGATGTAGTCCAGCCAGGGAGACCATCCTAACAGAGATGTAAGGGCTGGCAAGGAAAAAAATCAAACTTAGCCAAAACAGTAGCACTAGAGCTCCTAGCAAAAGTCCTGCTGCTGCTGTTCTTCAGTTTGGAATAGCGTTTGTGCTTTGAAATCAAATCTCAGAAGTCAAGACGAAAGTTACTTGTCACAGTGGAAATTCAGTATTTCTCTCTGCTAATTTACAGATTATTATTATCTTCGTGGAACTCAACTTTTTGCCTCATTGCTATCCACAACTCTTGAAAGCTCACTGTGCTCCAAGCAGCCCGGAGCTGAAACTTAAGAGAGATCTTCATATATTGTTCCCTCTGGCTGTACAGGTGGTTATTCCTTCATTGAATCCAGACCTGCACCAGCAGCCAGAGTTCCTGACTGCCATAAGCACTTACAGACTGCCTTCAGATCCTAGAGGAAACTAGGCAGTATTTTTCTTAACCGAAAGCATTATAGGAAGATGTGGAGGGAAGAGACAGATATTGGGCAATCTAGTAATGGTCAGAGCACAATATACTGATTGACCTAAATGTAAATAAGAAAATTAAAGATTTCAGAATGTATATAAAGCAATATAAGCACTAAATCAGTGTGGGTCTTGATACTATTAACTGCTGTGTGTACAGCCAATGATGCCTAATGATTTGTGTTTTCAATAAAGAGTGAGTGGGATTTTCTTCCAAAAGTGGTAGTATTGTTTATGATAGGCAGTAACTGCTTGCCTAACAAAGATGCAATTTTAAGAAACTGTGACTAAAAGCTGCAAAAAAGCAAAGAGAAGAATTTTTTTCAAAAGTAGCTTTTTTTAAGATTTGCCAAAGGGAATAGTAGATGCTTGTACAAGATATTTTAGAAGTTACATTGCTGTTTTACTCTCTGCTGGCACTGTTTACATTCCCTCTGCATCGCCAATTTCTCTCCAGTGAACAACCGTATCAGTATTTTTTTTTTCTCTTGCCTAAAGAAAGTTCTGGAAAATGCAATTGCCTCCTCAAATATTTAATGTGTGTAATACAGAGCACTGAGATTCAACAGCATTTTTTTGTTTGTTTGTTTTTTTTTTGTTTTCCCCAAATCAGGCATACAGTCTGAAAGTGCAAACATATATATTAAGTGTTTGTGCTTATGGCGATGGCTTAATTTCAGTCTTTTTTTTAAATTTCAATTGCTTAAATTTCTTAATTTCAAACTTCAAGAGAGGATGAGTGTTTGGCATACAGAATTAAAAACCAGAAATTTTCCATGTTTGACATGTTTATTTAGGTGAATATCAGAACTGAGAAAAAGCTTACAAATGTTTTAAAATTTAAAAACTAGTATAGGATTTGCTTATTTTCTGGTTTTGCTTTTATTTCTTTAGATCTGCCTACAATAATGCTGGGAAAACTTGATGTCCATGTATCAGCAAAGGTGGTCACTCCACCTCAGAACTGACTTATTTTTGTTCCTAATTACAGCAAATATTCTTGCATAAAACAAATACTGACCTTAGCCAAATGAAAAATACATTTTATTAATTTTAGTTCATGGAACATCTAAGTGTGGAGTTGATAGAAATTATTCTGTAGACCTTAAAATTCTGGAATTACACCCCTATTTTACTTATTTTGACAGGATTTTGGAAGACTGCTTAACCTTCAAGGTCTGCATACTCTGAGTTCGTATTCATAAATTACTTGGAATATGAATATGAGGCCTTCTATAAAGACCCTATACTAATAATTAATTTCCATTTGATGCTCTAATGCAGCCAGAACACAAATTTGTACTAGAAACTCAGTGCATCATGAATCACCACAGCAAGGGCATATTCAAATATTTCTAAGTGTATTGACATCTCTGCTAAAAGGTCGTAATTCTCTCTTTCTCTGACAGTCTCCAGATATTTGTTTATTTTTTTCTGTCATGGATTGTTATTCATGTACACATAAGTGGCACTATGAATTTCACTATTATATATAGAAAAAAATTGATCTACAGACTAATCTGTGAACAAGTGAAGAATGCATGGCTCAACTATCAAAACCCAAGGAGAAAAAAAAAAAAAAAAAAAAAGGAGAAAAAAAAAAAAAAAAAGAGTTTATTTAGAAGAAGGTACCAATATTTTAGGACTTTTTAGTCATGAAAGAACTTCTACTGTGTTTACCATGCCACTAGTGACTTTTATTGTAAGTAATTTTTATTTTTTTTTTCTATATGTAGCTTCAAAAAAGTAAGTAAATTACTGTTTATTTTTTACTCAATCTTACTAATAAGTGTGATGAAAACCTGACAAGCATCCATGGAACAAGGAAACACAGTCAGGTAGTTTTGTTAAACAGTAATTTCTGGACAAGAATATAAATTCATCTGTGCAATGAAACCTTGAATTCTAAAGTAAAACACTTAATATTCTTAATATTTGCATTTAAGACAATGAATTTTCAGAATACAAATGAGACTGTTTTGATTAACAAGAAGAGAGTGCCAAATTTTCAGAAGGTAGAATGCTCAAAACACACAACAGCAATTCTCAAAATACCAAAGGATTCTCAGCACATCTGTGCTCTGAACGTACATTTTATTTTCTTGTCAGTGATTCAGAATATCCATAGCCACTCTTCAATGACTAGGAAAAAATCATACGAACTGGGATAATATGTTTTTTAAAGCAGAATGCATGAAATAAACAGTAAAAGACAGCAGTACACATGTTTTCAAAAGTAAAAAAGCACCTCAGATCTACATTGCTTTTGAAAATTTGGATAAGGTCATATTTCAGAGGCCAAGTAACTCATTACATTATTCCCAATGTTGTATGCTGTATGCTGAATTGGGCTGCTGCATATTTGCATAAGCATAAGCATGATGTTTCATAATTGATTTATAAGTCACAGCATGGATCCCTGAACTAATTTGTCTGTGGATCCTTCTTCCCTTCTCTACTGCAAATAATCAGTGAGCCTAAACTGCAGTGTATCATACCTGTAGATATGTCTATGTATCAAAAAATCAAACTGTATAAACTTCATTAGAAAGTCATGCATAGTTGTAAATATCTTTTGCCTAGAAATGTTAATAACAGTAAAATGTTAGCTCTTATAAAGACACTGGCATTTATACTTCCTGTGGTTTATGAGAGGGTTTTTTGTTGTTTGTTTTTTTATTTTTCATGTTGAAACTAAGTCCAAAGTAAGGCTTTACTGTCAAAATCAAACCAGATTACATTTAAAATTAAGACTTTATTAAATTAATAACCTAATAATTACTTTTTCATTATTACTCTTGGGGTAACATTAACCTACAACAGAAAAGAACTTGATGTTCAAAAAGTTTGTGATGTGTTAATAAGTTAATAACACATCCATTCACAGCCAAAATAAATAGGAAAACTCCTGGAAATGCTAACAAAGGTCTGATGAAAAAAAGCCAGAGGATGCCTGTCCTGGTTTGAGCCAGGATGAAGCCAATTTTCCTTTTACTGATTTTTTTTTCCTTCAGTAAGCTTTCTTTAAACTAGTACCAGAGTGTTCCAACTAAGACTGATAACAGTGGAATATTTTTTCTAACTGTTGGGTCTTCAAGGTCACATGTTTACTCTGCTGGCTCAGACACTATGGGAAGATCTATGACCCCCCCATAGGAGGCTGAATTAGATAGACAGCAAAATTGGCCAGAGGATATTCCATTCCATATATGTAAACTCAGAGGAAGGTCAGAGATCACAGAAGACAACTTCCTTTCTCTAATTCTAGATAACATGTTCTTGAAAATACCCACCAAACAACACAGAATCACAACAGTCATTGATATGCCACATTTTTTTCTAAGCAACCTAATTCAGGGATTGACATATAGTTAGAGATTTTTTCCTAATATTTCCCATACATTTCTCATATATGCATAAACACTCACCCAGTCCTCAAAGCAATTAAAGGGAACAAGTTAAAGAAAGTGTTGATTTTATCTACAACAAGTAGATGTACTGTACAGAAGTACTTTTTTTACAGCAGCTGTGAATGACTGGCCTTAAAATTATGCTTGGGCATGTTTAGACTCATGGTTGATGTAGTTCTCCATTGTTGGAAACCATATGCCCTTGCTCAAATTAAATTTAAGTAGGTATTAGCTTAATTTACCCTTCTTTTTTTCTTGGATGGTATGATATATTGGGTCAGCATGGTGGTATTCCACTGGATATTGTTATGAGCTATTAGAATTATCAAACAACTGCAATCCAGCTTTTTAATGTTAAAGTGTTGCTGCAAATGAGAATTTTATTTTATAATTTTTCTTATTTTGCATTTCAAATAGATAAACCTAAGCAAAATGAAACTACTCTCCTTAATATGCCAATATTTAAATTCTGTTCTCTATGATTCCATTAAATGTAATATGACTGAATGTGCATGTGCACACATGCACATTTAATGCTTCTGAGATAGAAATGCTAGACTTTTCCAGGAAAAAAAAAAAGGAAGGGAAGGGAAGGGAAGGGAAGGGAAGGGAAGGGAGGGGAAGGGAAGGGAAGGGAAGGGAAGGGAAGGAATAGGATTGGTGATCATCACTGTCTTATGCACTTGTCTGATGCTCCAAAACAAAATGTAAATTTTCATTAGAAGCAGATATATTCTGGTGATCTTTTGGCCTTCTGTCTTCTTTTCTGAAACAGTCTGTGTAAGCCAGTAAGAAACAAAATGCTCTCCTAGAATATGAAGCAAACAGAGATATCAGTAAAAAACACATAATGCAAGAAAAGTTTTTTTAGATGACTGCTATCTTTCTGAAACCAAAGTTCCTAGAAACAGTTCGTTATCTCATTCTTCCTCTCAACTCCCTTAAGAACCACCCTCATCCTCCCACACACAAAGCTCAGGGAGAAAAGAAGATTGTACAATCTGCTTTAAATGAAAGCACACTGATTGTTTGCAACTCTTTCCTTCAGTATCTGTTGTGTCTAACATGAGAATAAAGGAACATGTCTTGTGTCTTACTTTCCCACAATTCCTCTGCTTTTACAGATGCTTCCAAAGGACATAGGTAGATATTACATCTAAATGTAATTATAAAACTACACAATGTGTAGCTCACTTTCCCTTCTGGGAAAGATTCTAGGTGCAGGTGTTTAAATCAGTTGAAACAACTGTTTCTGTATTATTTCATTATGTATTGAACATTCAATATCAATATTTTTATCATAGAGTATGTCACCATGTTTACTTAGTGATACCTGAATTCTTTCTTACATGACTTGCTTATTGATAGGCTCAGAGAACATTATCTTTTGAATGCATATGGGATTTATTCCCAAGGAAGATGGTATTTCTTTTTCATTTGAATGTACCTGTTGTCAGCAGTCAGGATTTCACAAGAAGATGGAACCTCAAAGACAGTTTAAACTGGACCACAGAGAGGCCTGAAGCTGCAGTTCTACTTCCAGAAAAATCTTACAATGAGACTTCAAAATGAGCAGAAATTGGACCACAGGCTTTGGTTGCTGAAACAGACAGCTATGCTTGAAACAAATTGTATTGCTTTATAAACATTGCCTTCACGCCTACACAGAGACAATTATAGTAAACTTTCTAGCACTTAATTAATAAGCAATACAATGTAGCAACAACTGAACCCAAACACAGGAAACTGAGTACAGCCTTCTCACCTAATTATAGTGATTTCCATGTATGACTGCGTCTCATGGTATCCAGAATACCAAGGACTGCAAGGCAATCTGATGCTGAGATTCTGAGAACAAAGCACTCAAAGAAAGTGTCCAGTTACAAAGAACTGAAATGCTTCAACGACCTTCCCAGAAGGCTCAGCCTTTTAAAAGGATCACACTGGAATGAGAAGAAAAATGAATAAAGCTGTGTTCTTATTTATCTTACTTTATTCCAGTAAATTCAGATTAATCTATGAGCATCATGGAGTCAGTTGAAATGTACTACAGAACAAAATTACTAAAAATAGTATTTGTTATTAATATGATTATCCTCTGTTTTATATAATTATAACATTAGAGGCCTAAGAAGTCTTTGCTTGTTTCCATTTGACATGTGACTGACAGTTTTCAGTGAAAATATGGAGATAATCCCTTAATATAATTTTTTCAAATGTAAAGTTTAAGGATTATTTTAAGATGCAGAAAACCTGTTTTTAAAACCTTAGAGTTCTTAGTCACATCTTACCTTTTCAAGTTCTCTTGACACTAGAATGAGTTCTTCTTTGTTGCACTCTGCTTAAAATTAAGAACCTTTACATGGGAAGGGAATTAAAAAAGAGGTTAACAATACTTTTAAACTAAAGAGGTTTCTGAGTTCAGTTAAAAGAAAAAAAAAAAACACAATAAAAAACTAATTCTTGGTCAAAAAGTGGTGCTTCATCAACACCGGTAAAAATCAATCATAAGTCTCATCCGATTACTTTAAAGGTAACTGGAGTTTTATAAGTTGGAGAAGGTGCTGCCATGAATGCTGCCTTTTAACACTCTGACGTGCACATACAGTAATGCTCACAACATGGAAAATGAACACAAATTAGAGATCTGTGTGCAGCTGCAGGGCTATGATCCTGTTGGGATCACAAAGACATGATGGGATGGCTTCCTTGACTGGAATGTTGCAATGGAGGAAAAACAGGCTGGGAAGGAAGACAAAGAGGTGTAGTAACTCTTTATGTGAGCAAACAGCTGGAATATATGGAGGTCTTCATGGGGTTGGATAACTGAGAGCTTCTGGGCTAGGATTAAACAGAAAACACTTAGGGGAGACATTGTAATGGGTGTATACTACAAGCTGCCTGAGAAGGAAGAACAAGTGGATGTTCTATACATGTAGTTCTATATACCACAGACTGGAGCATTCTTCCATTTGCAGGCTCTTGTCCTCATGAGGATTACAACCAACCTGGTGTCTGCAAGAGGGACAACACAGCAGGGCATAAACAATCCAGGAGCTTCCTGAAGCATGTTGATAACAACTTCCTTGTGCAGGTGATAAAGGAGCCAGCATGAAAAGGTACTCTGTTGAGACTCAAACTCAACAACAGCAAAGGGCTCACTGGGGATATGAAGGTCAAAGGTACCCTTGGTTGCAATGATCATAAGACAGTGGAGTTCAGGATCATGAGGAAAGAGAGGAGGGGGAAAACAAGTTCACAAGCCTAGACTTCAGAAGAGCAGAATTTATCATTTGAAATATCTGCTTGGTAGAATGTCATGGCATAACAAATCTTTGATTGATCATGGCAACTTGGTGAATGCCTGAAGACTGGAGAAAAGGAGATGTCACTCTTATCTTCAAGAATATTAAGAAGGACGACAGGCTGGTCTGCCTCACCTTCATCCCTGAGAAAGTGCTAGAGTGGCTAGTCCTGGAAACCATTTCCAGGCACATGAGTGACAAGAAAATCATCAGGAGTTGTCAGCATGGATTCACCAAAGGGAAATCTTACTTGACCAAGTTGATAATATTCTGTGATGGAATTGGTTGGTAGCTGAAGAGAAAGTGGTGGATATTGTCAACCTAGACTTCAGTAAGGCTTTCAACACTGTCTCCCCTAAGTTCCTCACAGAGAACTGTGAAGTTGGATGAGCAGACAGTGAGGTGGATTGAAACCTGGCTGGACTACTGAATCACCAAAGTGTGTTGATCAGTGGTTTGAAGGCTCATTGGAGGCCATCACCTGAAGTTTACTTCAGAGGTCAATACTGAGTCCAATCCTGTTTAACATCTTAATTAATTATCTGATTTAATGGGGCAGAGTGCACCCTTGGCAAGTTTTCCAATTACACAAAACTAGCAGTAGTGGCTGAGATGCCACTGTGCTGGCATCCAGAAAGCTGGAGAAATGGGCTAAGGGGAGCATCATGAAGTTCAACAAGGGGAAAGTGAAAAGTCCCTCACACAGGGAGGAAAAACTCCATGCACCAATATGTACTGGGGAGCATATGGCTGGAAAGCAGCTTTGCAGAAAAAGATCTGGGAGTCCTGGTAGACAGCTAGAAACATGACCCAGCCATATGCTTTCACAATGAAAAAGGCCAATAGTATTCTGGGCTGCATTACCACAGAATCATAGAATCCTAGGGGTTGGAAGGGACCTCGAAAGATCATCTAGTCCAACCCCCCTGCCAGAGCAGGGTCACCTAGAGCACATCACATAGGAACGCGTCCAGGCAGGTTTTGAATGTTTCCAGTGAAGGAGACTCCACAACCTCACTGGGCAGCTTGTTCCAGTGCTCTCTCACTCTCACAGTAAAGAAGTTTTTCTGATATTCACCTTGAACCTCCTATGCTCCAATTTGAACCCATTACCCCTTGTCCTATCACTGGTTAATTCCACTGCTTAATTCCATCTTCCTGACACTCACCCCTTACATATTTGTAAACATTGATGAGGTCACCCCTCAGTCTCCTTTTCTCCAAGCTAAAGAGACTGAGCTCCCTTAGCCTTTCCTCATAAGGGAGATGTTCCACTCCCTTCATCATCCTTGTGGCCCTGCACTGGACTCTCTCAAGTAGTTCCCTGTCCTTCTTGAACTGAGGGGCCCAGAACTGGACACAATACTCCAGAGGCGGCCGCACCAATTCAGAATAGAGGGGGAGGAGAACCTCTCTTGACCTACTAACCACACCCTTTCTAATGCACCCCAGGATGCCATTGGTCTTCTTAGCCACAAGGGCACATTGCTGGCTCATGGTCATCCTCCTGTGCACCAGGACCCCCAGGTCCTTTTCACCTGCACTGCTCTCCAGCAGGTCAGCCCCCAACCTGTACTGGGACATCGTGTTTCTCTTCCCCAAATGCAAAACTCTACACTTCTCCTTGCTGAACTTCATCATGTTTCTCCCCGCCCAACTCTCCAGCCTGTCTAAGTCTCTCTGAGTGGCAGCACAGTCTTCTAGTGTGTCAGCCACTCTTCCCAGCTTAGTGTCATCAGCAAACTTGCTGAGGGTACATTCTGTACCCTCATCAAGGTCGTTGATGAAGATGTTGAACAACACTGGTCCCAGAACTGACCCCTGAGGGACTCCACTAGTCAGGAGGAGTGTTGCCAGCATGTCAAGGGAGGTGATCCTTCCCCTCTATTCAGCACTGGAGCTACTGGAGGGGAGTCCAGTAAAGGGATGGAAAGGTGATGAAAGGAACCAAAGCACTTTTCATTTGAGGACAGAATGAGAGAGCTGGGACTGTTTGGCCTGTAGAATAGGAGGTTTGGAGGTAGGATTTCATCAATGTCAATAAATACCTGACGGGAGGGTGTGAAGCCCAGTGGCAGGACAAGAAGCAATGGGAACAAACTGCAATACAGGAGATTCTGCCTGAACATCAGAAAATACATTTTCCTGTGAGGGTAACTGGGCATAGATGCAGGTTGCCTAGTGAGTTTGTGGAGTCTTCATCCCTGGAGGTATTTGAAAGCCATCAGGACATGGTCCTGGGCTTTAGGTTGTTCTGCTTGACCAGGGGGATGGACAAAAAGAACTCCTAAGGTCCCTTCCAACTTCAAACATTTAGTGATTCTGTGACCACAGAGAATATGACTCACTTCTTATTTTTATTATTATTTTTTTTTAAGGGCATGTAGAGATCAACAATAAACCTTACCTATGAATGTACAGTTTAATTGAAAAGAAAGGATTGCATCAGATTTCCCTGGGTCTCAATCACCAAAGAGTTAAATTATGGGCACTTCTGAAGATTTAAGTTTCTTTGAGTCAAATAGAAATACTGTACATGTGAAAAACACTTATATTTAATGTTGTATTTGAATGAATGTTAAGATTTAATAATGCAAATGCTAAGTGCAGAACAATACAGGGGAAGATAATGCTGTGCCACAGTATTGAAATGATAATTTATTATAGCATTGCAAGAAGTAGTGCTTTCAAACCTCCAAAGTCCAATAATATTCTCATACTTAAAGGGGTCAACTGAAACTGAGAGAACAGCTGGCTTTCCAAAATATAAAAGGAAAAATGTCTCATATGAAAAATAGCTATCCCTGAAACTTTAGGAGAATTTATATTTTAATATTAGGAGTGAAATATATGAAAGTGCTTTTCATCCCCAAGAATACTAGGGTCACTCAAATATTTTATAAACTACACCAAACAACATTCTATTTTGCATGATCATCAAGAGTTCACGTGTGTCAGAAACTGGAAGAATTTACTCTGCACACTAGATTGTGAGCATGGAACATAGTATAGGATTGACCATGTTGACAAGAAAACTGTTGTTAGCCCTGACTCCAAAATGGCCAACAGTAGACATTTGCTAGAGAAGGATTATCAAGGGCAAGATTGTTTCTACGGTATAATCAGCACTTTGTATAAAACTGCTTCTACTGCAACATCTAATAACTTTTGAAACTTCATGAAATGCTGCCATTCACAACACTCTATACTGATGATTTCTATAATTTAGTTAAGCATTGCATGAAATGTACCTCTTGTTTGTCTTGGGCTAATGCCTGACAATTTTATCCAATGCCCTTAACAGTTGCTCAATGAGAAACACTGAGTAATTATATGTAGCTCTGGTTTCTGGCTACAGATCAAAGACCTGTTCTATCACATAGTAATGCAGGCAGTGCTTCTCCTTTGCTTATTTTGTTGAGAAATGTATAAAACCCTTGAAGACCTTTCAGTGGTAGAAATAAAAGAACCATCGTGTTCTGAAGTTCAGCTTTGTTCATCTTGATTTTAATTTCTTGGGAAGGGAGGGTGAGGAAAGAGATACTTGTGCACGTCTATGTACATGTGTCATGTGTCATATAGCCAAGGCCTTTCTTACAAGAAAAGAGGAAAAAAAGTTTCAAAACTGAAGAACTCCAGACTTTATTTATTGAACTCCTGACTTTAAAAATAATAGAGAACCGGATACTTGGGATCACTCTTCTGCCAAAGGTTCCTCCTGCCTTTGCAGAAAGAAGGCTCTAAAGACTTAGAGAATCTGTTTTCCACTGAGACTATTCCTACAAAAGCCTGCTACATCTGTTAAAGCTGAGGAAAAACAGTCCCTTTTTTATTGTATCTATGAATCCATAGTATGAAGGCCAAAACCAGGAAACAGGTATACATGTCACTATACATATACATGCAATCAGCTCTCTCTGTTGCAAAATAATGGGATAAAATATAACTGCTGTTTGCAAATAGGTAGTTATACTACATTTTATTTTGTAAAGATCAAAAAGTGATCTGGAGGTAGAACTCTGGGCCAGATGGTACAATGTACAAGAGTTTGAAAAAATTATGCATAGAAAATTATTTCTGTAGTGTCTACCTCAAATTGCCAGAGACACATAGAAAGTAGTTCATTATCCTGCTGATTCTGCACCCTCATCTATGTTTCCCATAGCTTTGTCTAGCCATCTCAGGGTAAAAAAACCACACTATTATTTTTACATAAATCAAGTCAGCCTCTTATCATAATCCTGACATCCTGGCAACAAACAGTAGATTCTGCTGCTTTTTTAAAGAATAAAAAAACCTTGTTATTTTGAATACGAGTAGAAATATGAACTGAAAATAGATATAGGATTAAAAAATAAATAAATCAGGAAGGCAATAAGATCTGGAACACCTAAATACTCTTGAATTATGAGGAATTAAATTATTCTGGCCTCTACAACCATCTCCTTTTCATTGATCAATTCTTCCTCCATTCCTAGCTTGCTGTTTACCTCCTTGTACCATAGGTCTCACCTGTTTCATCTGTCATACTTTCCTCCTCTTTTCCCCTTTACTTTTGAACTTACTTCCCTTCTTCCTTCTGTGTAGCCTGATTCTGAATGTGTGGAGCCACTAGGAGATTTGTTGAAACAGACCTGTATGTTGTTGCATAAACACAGATTCCACTTTCACTGTCTCCATTAACCTTTAGTTCCCTGTACCACCATTTTCACTGGTTACACCTTTCCATCGATACTCAGAAACTGGTCCCTATTCTTAAGTTTCAAGTGCAATCTACCTTACTTTTCAATGGTTACTGTTTCTATGCTATAATGTTATAGGGTACTTGCAATATGGAAATCTTAATAAAGACTCTATGGATATAATTTCAGAGGCAAAGTAGGAGTTGTTCCATATTCATAATATCAGCATGCTAATAGCTCACCACAACATAATACAGTGAAATCCTAAATACAAGTGATTTAGTGATGCTCATGTCACCTCTGACTAATTTGTATCCAAAGATATGGGTATTTAGCAGTAACACATTTAAGTCATGATGTTATCTCTTCTGCCAGTTTACATCACCAGGGAGATACAAGATGAGAAATGTATCACTTCTTCTGAGCTGAGCCAATTTGAGGTACAGTTTTAATTGTAAAGACTGGAGGAAATCATTAATACATTTCATTAATTCATGATGAATGAAGAATGTTAGAAGGGCCAGAATGAGATCTAAGAGTAAACTCTCTAAATATTCTGTTAGTATTTTCTTTTTAACATGGTAACTATCAGAGTAATTCACTAAAGGCATTGATACCTGAGAGTGATTTGAAAGGATGGCAAAATAAACTCACTGAATTTTTTTAAAAGTTCTGCTCAAAATTTTTCTAACGAAAATTTTTCATTGTTAAAATTTATTTTTTTAAATTATTCTGTTTTCAGTGTTAAAATTTCATAAAACTTTAATAAAAAATTTCTGAGCATATTTTATCTTAGAACAAGTGGATCTGGTTCTTGACATTCTGATTTGCAAAAAAGGAATATAAAAATTATCCAAATTTTTTCAAGATTTGTTTGCCCCTCAGTTAGTCACTACAGAAGCATGTAGGAGTTTTAATTAGGATGTCTCATAGCCCCTTTCTACAGGGAAGAATGACTGACTGATTTATATCTCCCAGAAAGTACTTTAGTTTCCCCCCTGTTTGAATGCATGAGTAATGCCCCTAGAGCAGGCTATGCTCTGAGAGATTTAGCTCACCCAGAATCTGGAGTTCATAGTATATGTGGAATTATAATAAATCCCTGTGGTATTCAAGTTTGCATCAGACTGAGAGGAAAGCAAGTATCCAAGAGTAGCTTGAGGAATAAAAAGAAAACATTATAATTGCAATAGTTATGTCCATCAATTCTCCCATTTTGAGATTCAGTTAATGTTTTAAATATCTTCTCTCTCTGTTGAATTTTCCCCCTGCTGCTCCAGTCAAATTCCTTATAAAACTGTGATAGTAACTGAGGTGCTGGACAGCTGGAAATCCCAGACAAATACCTGTTATTCCTGCACACGTCAGTTTACATGCATGCATCACCCTTCTGACCAGGATATCCCAGATCGCTGGCTCAAAAGTCATTTAATTGTAATATGTTAGCAGCTATGAATATAAAAGCAAAGCAGAGTAGAGAGAAGAGATGTTAAAATAAAAAGCATTATTATATTGCATAAAACCCTGTCAAGATACATCTCTGAAAAAATAGCTTACTTGAATTATCCTAAAGGAGCAAAATCTGATTAATTGCCAGGACACTTTTGAAAAGTTGGACATGGAAATGTTTGCCAGAAGAAATAGTTACAAAGCCTTTAGTATAGTTGTAGAAGTTCACACTGTCAAAAAAAAAAAAAAAAAAGCAAAGATGCAAAGTCAGCATAACTTCACAATATGCTTCCCAGAGCCAGCAGGAAGAGATATGATAACAATTTTGTACAAGTTATGCTAGAGCTGAACCATTTTCAGTACCAGTGCTTAGAAAATCATCAGTTAGCATCAGCTATGGGGGTTTCACTGGGTCTTATAACTGGGTATGTCTATATATTTTGAATGTCAGCCCAAGGCCAGCTTTATAATATTTATTCAATGAACTGTCATGTACAGTCCAGGTCCTGTGCTTTTGAACCATGTGTGTCTTTAATATGCCTGATTCCTTAATCTGCATGGTGCCTCAGATGCATCCATGTGGTCATTTAGCAGCTGGATTCTGAAGTATATTATGACCAGATATTTTCAATATTTTTATCAACTGCAAACCAGAAATAAATATGATTACAAACTCGTGTATTATTGCCTAGTGAAGGCAAAGTTGGGACAATAGCAGGCCAGCTGTTTGGCATACTTTCTGGAACTTAGAATCTCTAACAGAGACCTAAGCTCTTGTGTGCTCATTTGTGAAAATCTGCTTGGCTGTTTGTGTTGCAGGCCTATAGCTGCCAGCTTTTGTGTGCTCTTTATACTGGGAAGAGTGCCAGCTTCCCTATATGTGCTAGATAAGCTAAGGCAGTGAGCACATTTAGGAGAATGACCGGGGAAAAGGCATTTTCTGGTGTTTTTTTTTTACAATTAGCATGGAAAAGCAACGAGTGAAATATATTCACAGGCATGAGAGGGATGGTACCCTGGGAACTGCATCAAGCAGTGAGCTAAAACTAGCTTCCGTTCTTCAGGTATCTATAATGCATCTTCTAATAGTATTTTTTTTCCTTCAAACAAAATAAAATTAATGGATTTCCTAAAGAAGTAAGTATGTAGAATAGATATTAGTCATATATTGACAACTCCCTTTTAAAAGAGGTTAAACCTGATTTCAGATAGGTGAAGTTTATGTTAAATGCTCATGACCCCACAATTTAAGGGGTTTATTTTCAGAATTAAGTTACTGATATGACCCTTACAGTTCTCTTTTCATTATGATATTCAAAAGAACCAGGAATTGGTCAAACATGCATTTAAAGCAGCTCCTTCTATGTGACTGCATTTTGATTCCTTCTCATCTGCTGGTATTGATGGATATATTAATAACGGTCATTTCTCTTAAGACCTATTTCAGCTTGTGCCTAGCCTATATATATTATTCTGCTATGATACCACTTGTGTAAAGACGCCATTACTTTAAACTAGCAGAAAAAAAAAGTGAATTTTGTCTTTTATTTGTATCTATATAATACCATAGTACATAGTTGAATTTTACAGAAGGTTATGTAGATATTTCCATCAAAAAAACCCCAAACAAACAAAAAAACAAACCCACAACCCAAACCCAAGAGCTCAAGTGGAGATAACCCAATTAAAATAGAGGATATAATATATTTTATTATTATTATTTTTAGTGCATTATGCCACAAATATAACTTTTGGGTTTTAAAAATATTGATTCATTAAAATTTTGAATTAATGTTATTCTCATGTGGTAATAGAGGTACTTGTGAGTGGAGTGCCAACATATGAGTTAGAAAATACTGATTTCTGGCAATCTGGTGCAGTGTACCATCCAAACTGAGGTGTGAGTAGTACCTATATGTAATGACTAGTAAGGTTTTAATGGTTTAAAGGGGGTTTTATTTATTTTTTTTTTTTTAATAGGAAGCAAAAACTTATAATTGGTTAAATGGTAAATGGATCTGTTGCAGAATAAATTAATTTGCATTTACATGATTGTTTGGGGTTTGAGTGGTGAATAATTCCACTGATCTAAACCTTAAACATAAGCCAGCAAGATAGTTTAAATTGTGTAATAAATTAATTATGATCTGCATAATCTCCATCACAGAGAGCCTTCTGACCTAGTGAAAGGAAGAGCCTAGAGCACACCTTGAGTGCCTTCCATCTCTCAGGCACTCAACTAAAGAAAAATGCCAGACAACAAATAAAAATGGAAAGCAGACACAGTTGTACTTTAACCTTTCTCTTTCTGTCTCTCTTGTTCTTTCTCTCCTTTCCTTCACTTTCTTCCCCCCTTCCTTTTTTCTTTCTCAGTTTATCTGCTTACTCTGGCATTCTTTTTTTCTGCTGTTAAAATAAATCTTTTTTTTTTTTTTTTTTCCTTTGTAGTTAATTAACCTATTTGCCTCCAACCGGACTGCTATCTCCACCAAAGATCTAGAAAGACATTTGCTGATAACATACAGATCAGTTGCCTTGCTTGTCTCTTTTCTTACATCTGGTTAGACTGCAGGTTCTTTGGGGAACCACTACCTGACAAAACTAGAGTTTGCTTTTAATTACTTTGTAGTCATAACAAGAATCAATATAATTAGTAATAAGTATCATATGCATTTAAGCAGAATTCACTATCACTATGATACTTCTCACTTTGTTTTTGTTACTTATGCATGACAACTTTTCTTTCCTGTTGAAGTAACTTGGATACACATGAAGTAAATTTTCCAGTGATACCAACCTGGGGGCAGCTGTGGACTCCATAGAGAATATAGAGATCTTAATGTCATCAACTCTATGAAATTTAACAAGAACAAGTGTCAAATTCTGCACCTGGGATCTGGTGATCCTGATTATGCATACAAACTGGGGGATGAGAGGCTGGAGAGCAGCCCCATGGAAAAAATGGATGGCAAGTTACATATGAGTCATCGATGTGCCCTGGCAGCCAAAATGGCCAACCATGTCCTGTGGCCTGTGGCCAACCAAGCACAGTATAACTAGCCAGTTGAACAAAGCAATTGTCACACTCTACGCTGTACTAGTGCGGCCCCACCTCCAGTACCATGTGCAGTTTTGGCTGTCTCAGTATAAGCATAGCAAACTATTATTAGAGTATGTCCAGCAGAGGGCAACTGACATGGTGGAAGACCTCAAGGACAGGACTTAGGAGGAGCACCTGATTGATTCAGCTTGAAGAAGAGAAGGCTGAGGGGTGACCTCATGGTGGTCTGCAACTTCTTCAAGATGATAGTGGAAGGGGAGGTGATTATATCCTGTCTCTGGTGACGAATAGGATATGAGGAAGTGGAATGAAGCTGCATCAAGGGAAACTCAGATTGCAGGTTAGGAAAAAGTTCCTCATTGAGAGGGTGATTGGCCACTGGAACAAGCTCCCAAGGGAAGTGAACATGGTACCAAGAATTTCAGCATTCAGGGAATGTCTGGCCAACACCCTTAGTCTTATGGTTTAGTGATAGATAGCTCTGCAAGGAGTAGGGATTTGGCCTCAATTACCCTTATGGGTCCCTTCTAACAGGAGATATTATATGATTCTAAGAATTAAATAAATAAAAGGAATTGATATATAGAGCTGGCCAAATTAAGAAGTTAGGTGGCAGTAAAGTTTTCTTAAGGTATTTGTTTATTAGATTGCATAAATAATTTTGAGGGTAAGGGCCTTCATAGAACATTTTTTCAGACTATCCTGTGTTTTGAATGTTCATAGAAGTCAAAGTGTTTCAATGTCATTAACTGATTAAACCAGTGTTTATCAGTTGTTTTCAAATTACAGAAAAATAAACAAGTGAAGAATTCTTAAATATCAGAGATTTTCTTAGCTAGTAAGTGTTTTATTTCACTGCATGTTTTTATGAACTTTGTAAATTTTATTAGGAGCTTTATTTCTTTTACAAGGATGAATTGCTATAGATTGCAACTCTCAACAACCTTGATCACCCACCAATAACTTGTCTTAAAAGCTCTTTTGCCAGTTTCTGGAAGCTGTTCATCGAAAAGCTAGAAGCTTTCCTCAACATCTGGGTTAGAGGTTGACCCCATCCTGTGTGTTCTTGCAGTGCCTTTAGAAGTCATTCAGCTGTTGGAAGTCTTCCAGTTCACCACTTCTACCACGCCTTCCTGTTTTGATTTCTAGCACTCTCATGGACTATTTCTTCTCTCTACAGTGTGTAAGTGGAAACAAGACAGATTCCCTGAAGGTTGCACTGGATGTTAAGGAAACACAATATGACCAAAGTTATAAGGGTTCAAGAGCTATGGTATAAACAAAAAGTAGGTTATGGTTTTAGAGCTCTTGAAGCCTCGCTCTCAACTCTATCTTAGTTAGCTGTGCACTGTTTCTGTGTCTGAAAGACAATCCTGGTGCATCCTCTAATGTGCAAATTTAAAAAGAAATGTAGGCATACATTAGTTGCTCGTAATATATAAATCTAAATTTCATGGATACATGGAAACTACACCATGCTCTAGGTAGGTGACTACTACAGACTGGGATCCTAGACTGTGTGATTAATCTGAGTTAATGACCTCTGGACCTATTCCATTGAATTTCATTAGAGTTGCATTGGACTACATGAAAAATCTAATATAAGAACCCAACATTTGATGAGATAATGTTAAACATCCACACCAAAGCATGGACTTGCAGTAAAGTCAGTCATTCTATGAAACCAATGACTCCCCTAGTTATTGCTGTGAATAAGTACTCATGAGATTAAATCTTCTAGGATTCTAGCCCAGGATTTATGGATATGAGATACCAGGTATTAAGATGTTTTGAATACAGGTGAAAACAGACAAAGAGCATTGTACTCTTGGTTTGTGTAGATATATACTAAGATATTGATTTCTACTACTTTCAGAGATCTCTGGCTAGCTTTTTACAATATGTGTGTATATACGCACATCTATTCTTTTAAAACCCAGCAGAATGCTTGCTTCTGTCAGTTCATATTACAGTATAGTCTCGAAGTATTTCCAAGTAAATATATATATATATCAGGTATATATATTTAAGAAAAAGATCCAATTTCAAAGTGGTAAGGAGGAAGTATATGAGAAAAAAAATTAATATAATGCAAGATTTATTAGCAGGTTTCTTTTCATTTTACTTTTCATAATAAAATTACACCCATGAGGGAAATAAGAGGGGAAAGAAAGAAAAAGCATATGTAAGCAGGAGCAAGAGGAGAGCTAAGAATAATATAGGTCAAGAAAAATGAAGAATAATTCCTATTACTGTTACTAATACTTTAACTAATAATCCACTGCAGCCATGGAATCTTCACATATTCCCATATTCCATAACAAAAAACTGTGTCCATTTGGAAATACTGCTCTTGCTTTCTAAATTACCCGATCAAAAGCTGTCATCTATTGTTTGCTTTGTACAAAGACATGCAGCCAATCTGTAAAACTATTTACACTTTAAAAACTGTGTTGCTTTACCTCAGATTCAATTTTAAAACACAACATGGGCTTTGCTATGTAGTCTGTTATTTTAAGGAACTTCAAAGTCCATGATTAAAGGATAGGCTATAACACTTGGTAGCACTTTAACATTTAGTCTGATGGGTATGCTCAGGGATTCTCCCAGCTCAATAAGCAGTAATACAGGACCATGCCAACTTTCCACAACAGTAGCAAAACAAAAGGAACGTAAAAACAAATATATCAATAAGAAATTACTTAGATCCAAAAAGTCACATCCCTTAACTTTAAAAAGCTTAATGAACTAAGCAACACTTTGGAGTATTTTGTGGATCTTTTCATATTCAAATAAGAGCAGGGAGACAGAACCAAAATATTAGAATGTAGTTTTAGTTCTATGCCTTCAAGAAAGTGAACATCTATACTGGTATATGCATTAGCTATCCCTTTCAAAATCTATAAGCATTCTGCTTTTAAAGAAACATGTAGTTTGTTGTTGTTAAGACATGGACTCCAGGGTGAGAAGCAATGGAATCGTTCATGATAAGAAAATGCTCCCTTATATACTTTTACAGTGGGAACTGAGAATAAGCAACCGGGATACAGATAGTGTAAACAGCACTCACACCTGCTCTTTGGCACATACACAAACCTTGGTTTCCCAAGATGTAGCCAATCAGACACTGAACACATGATAAACAATGTTCTGATTTTTGTCAACATTGACAATGTTGCTCACATGAAGCCCTGGTCCTTACCTGGTCTTATACTGTTTTGTCTACTTTGTTACAGATAGAGAAGGCCCTTTTTCTTTTCCCATGGCTATTCTCCACATCAGCCTTCACAAGATAAAAACACATTTTGTACCCTAGTCTCTCACTAAGTTGCTATGTAACCCTCAGAGAGGAAGGTACGTAATTTTCTTGAACCTCTACTTTCTTTCTCTAACACTAAAAAAAATGTAAAAATTCACAGAATCACAGAATTGCTTTGGTTGGAAAAGACCTTAGAGATCACTGAGTCCAACCATCAACCTAACACTGATCAGTCCTTAACTAAAACATATCTGTAAGTACTATGTCTATATGACTCTTAAATACCTCCAGGGATGGCAACTCCACCACTGCCCTGGGCAGCCTGTTCCAATGCCTGATAACCCTTTTGATGAAGAAATTCTTCCTAGCATTCAATCTAAACCTCCCCTGGTGCAACATGAGGCCATTACCTCTTGTTCTATCATTTGTAAATTCATTGAACAGACTGATCTTCACCTCTTCACAACCTCATTCAAGGTAGTGATACAGAGCAATAGTTTACCCTCAGCCTCCTTTTCTCTAGGTTAAACAACCCCAGCCCACTCAGCTGCTCCTCATCAGTCATATGCTCCAAACTCTTCGTCATCTTTGTTGCCCTTCTTTGGACACACTTCAGTAGTTCAATGTCTTTTCTGTAGTGAGGGGCCCAAAATTGAACACAGTACTTGAGGTGCGGCCAGGATGCTGTTGGCTTTCTTTCAGTGTGGCCATCTGAGCACACTGCTGGCTCATGTTCAGCTGACTGTCAATAAACAGACCGAGATTACTCTCTGCTGGCCAGCTCTCCAGCTACTCCTCCCAAAGCCTGAAGCACAGCTGGCGTTTGTTGTGGCTAAAGTGCACTACCCAACCTTCAGCCTTAGTGAAACTAATGCAATTGGCAATGGCCCCTTGATCAAGCCTGTCTAGGTCCCTCCGTAGAGCCTCCCCACCCTGAGGCAGATCAGCACTTCCACCCAGCTTAATGTCATCTGCAAATTTACTAAGGGTGCACTCTATTGGCTTATCTAGATAATTGATAAAGGTGTTGAATAGGAGTTTTTAACCCAGCAAAAAAACATGCACTAAAAGCATTTAAAGATTGAGGAATATGAAGGTTGTAGGTTCAAGTCTTAAAGAAATGCATTCTATAGAAATTTTTACTAATAAATGGTCTTAGTAATGATCCTGTAGTCAAAATAAATGCATCATCCCCATTTTGCAATGTTGCACAAAACCACTTGTGAAACCATTGCTTCAGAGGGAACAGCTCTGAGTAGATTCAGTTTACTCAGTCTTGCTCAATTTTGAGACACTAAGAACCTCAAGCAGTTTGAACCACTAAACTTTCATACACAACATGCATAACCTTAAGCTTCTTTGGAAGACTCCGGGGGGACCTTATAGCGACCTTCCAATACCTGAAAGGAGCTTATATAAGAAGGCAGGGGAAGACCTGTTCACAAAAGCATATAACAATAAGACAAGGGCTAATAGTTTTAAGGTAAAAAAGGGTAGATTTAGGTTGGACACTAGGGAAAGGGTCTTCACTATGAGGGTGGTAGATCACTGGAATGGGTTCCCTAGAGAGGTAGTGGAGGCCCCATCCATGGAAACATTCAAGGTCAGACTTTACGGGGCTCTGAGCAATCTGCTCTAGTGTGAGATGTCCCTGCATACTGTAGAGGGGTTGGACTACATCATCTTTATAGGTCCCTTCCAACCCAAGACATTAAGTAATTCTATGATTCTATAAATCCTTGTATAAATAAATATCCTTGAATATTTTACACTTATTAATGTGGCTGTCTATTCATAGCTACATCACTGAATTGCGATTTATCATTAGTATTATTTTCAAGCTTGAAAATCTGGGGAGTGTACATAGCAGCATTTAATTAAAACAAACAAACAAAAAACCAAATAAACCAAACCCAACCTGGTTAATTCTGTACTCTTACCCATGTATTGACTAGATTTTCTAATTGCACTTTAATTATATTTTGTTAAAGCAAATCAACCATTACAAATTTTTTTCTAAGTCCCTAACATTTTTCCAGATTCTGAGGCAAAATAACTATTCCAAATGATAAAAAAATTATAACTTTCAATTTTAACTTATTTGCTCAATCAGGTTAAAATGAGAGGTTTTTTAAAACACTTGTTAACACTCCTGCACAAGACTCAGTTTGTAATGTTTCTGAGATTTCCAAGGCCTTGGTGTCTCAGAAAAAAAAATGTTAACATTTGCAAATCTTTTTCAGATGTGGACACCCTTCAGAAACTGAACATAAGTAGTTCCTTGCAAAGATACGGAAAGATAGAGACCTAGCTCTAACAGGGTACCCATGGTTATACTAATAAAATTTTTATTCTGATCTTGTAAGTTGTCTGTGATGAATTTCAAAAGGATCTAATAATACAGATTTTTTTTTTCTTTATTCTGATTTTTTATACTTTTCAATTTTGTAAATGGAAGACACAAATGAAAAATGAAGCCTCTCTGCTCAGATGAATGGACTTAGACAAATATTAATAAATTAGAGCATTTTTTTCTAATAAGTTTTAGTTTTGTTTGGTGGGTTTTTTTGTTTGTTTGTTTTGGGATTTTTTGGGGTTTCTTTGTTGTGGTTTTGTTGTGGGGGTTTTTTGTGAGAATGTAGTGATTTACTAGATAGCAAAAGCCACTAGGTGGCACTTGTGATTTATTAGACTGGAAGCAATGACTTAAAAAGATTTCATCTAATCTTCAGCTTCAACAGAACAAGACATTTAACATAACAAGACATTTCATTCAAGAAAACCACTCCATAATTAGATAAATGCATAGAATTTTCACTTCTGCTATATCATTTGGAAACCCAGATTTTGAATTTTCCATTCAAATCCTAGACAGTCTCAGGCATGTATTCCCTGACCCCACAGCACCAGTTTACATAAGTAATTACTTGTCTACAATTAAGCTGTAAATAATGCAATCACTCCATTCTTGTCCTGTCACTCTAGTCCCAACCACAACAAATAGGGCTAATCACATACTTATTCAAGTGTGTAATTATTCACAGTTAAACTTCTGTCACTTTCACCCTGTTTGGAAACAGTAGAACACAACCTGTAATTAGCAAACATTGCTGCAGGCACTTTTACTTGGAAATACGCCATGGATCCAGCACCTATGTGAGTAAAGAGCTAAACCTTTTGATATAGGATCCTGGCATGGTTTCTTCCCCCTAGGCTATTCTATTATCAGCCCTCAATAAGGCAGAGAGATCAATGAATTATTATTATGTCAAAGAGGCCTACTAAAAATCACACGTGTCTCTTTTGTCAGAGTCTTAGCATGCACTTTCACCATGCTTATAGACATGTACATATATGTGTGTATATATACCAATGTATATGTATCAATGTGTGTCTGAAGATGTATGAAAAAATCATGCATACACCTGGTTTGGATTTTCACTGAAATGTCAGTAAAAATCTTGGTATTCACAAATTAGATTGATGGATATAGGTCTGGAGTTGTCATTTATTATATGTGATGCTTCCTTGGTTAGAATCTGAGACTGTGAAAAAAAAAGATACTTACTTGAAATGCAACCTTTCCAAACATTATATTCAGCAAAACACAAGTATACTAACAGGTACAGAAACGACTGTATGTAGACATGTCACTAAAAAGACTAGTCATAGAGCAAATGCCTTTAATTCATGCTACAAATTATCATCCTGAAATCTTCCAACTGAAATAATTGTCTCATTATAAATTGAGTGCATCACACATCTAACATTAAACTGTGCATGCCCTCATTTCATACCGAGTCAGATTCTGTCACATGTACTCAGTTTGAGCTATTCCTTACTCTATCCCAAGGGCTGGTAAGAAACTACTCAGCCTGAACAAGGAGACAGAATTTGTCCCACGGAGAAGATTGGAAAATTAGAAAGAACTCATTTGCCACCTGCCCTTAGCCGTAATTCCAGAAGCAGATGGAATATGAGATTAAAAACAGAACCAGTTTTTCGCTTTCTGGCACATAAACAGATCATTTAGAAGAAAGGCTAAGAATGGGCACGCAAAGAAATTGCTGTAACACTTGTTTTCAGTTTAACAACAACAACAAAAAAGTGGGCAGTTCATTTCTTCCTCCTCTTGTCATATTCCTTGCTTCATCATCAACATGACTGTCTCTTGCTTTGTGACCATTCTCATAGGCCAAAGTTGGTTTACACCCAGAAATCTGAGTAGGTTGACAAAATACAACAGATTGTAAATAATTCTTCTTTGTGGGTGGACACTGACTTTGAAATTCTTCATTATATCCTTCAACAAATGCATTGGCCAGTGTCAGAGATCAAATAGCTCCCCATATGAGATCCTGTCTGTTTTGAGTCAAGCAGGTATTTTTACTGGTGCATGTTAGTGTAAGGGAATAACTAGGATATATTTCAGTAGACACTGAATGTAAAGGAACAAAGGGAGTCAGAAGAACAAGTTATCAACCTATTTTCATTATGTAAATAGTTATAACTGTATACTAGGAATCTGGAAATCATGAAAGTTAATTATTCAGCATGCCTACTAGTCAATCTGAAAAAAGGAAAAGGCTGACAATTATAACCTCATCCTTAATGGTGTCTGGCAAACAGGTTTTAACACCTGGATTTCAGTAAAACACCCACGTATCCAATTGCCATGGAAACAGTTGTACTGGATTAACTCTGTGGCACTTAGCTAGCTAGCTAGCTAGTTAGTTAGTTATTTTCTGTTGAATTACAATGATATGAAATTGCTGTAGTCTCAAGATACTTTCTGAAATGGCAGTAGCTGCCTCCCAGTATAATGAGTCATTTGAACAGTATATATCAGCCATAACAAAATGCTCAGTAAATGTTTCCAAGTTGACAGATACTCTGTTAGGGACCTATTATTTCCTGTCAATGCGATGCAAGGAGAATGCAGACACGCTGGTCTTTGTTTACTTTTTTAACTGCCTGCTCAGACCGTGACCTTTTGCTGCTGCTGATATACATATGTTGAACATTTGTTTAAACTGTCTTCCCACCGCTGACAAACACAACCCTCTAGATTACATTATGCTAATGAGTTGCAAGGGAAATAAAATAGAATTTCATATTTTTTCACCTAGCAATGTTATCCACAACTTTGTATTTATGACACTTAAAAAAAATATGTAAACCTTTGAAGAAAGTGAACAACTATTATAGTTATTGCATATAATTCTTCCACAACAACAGAAAATCTGTCAAACTGTCATTGCAAGCTGCCATTTGAGAAGCTGCCCTTCAGAGTCTTAATTTCCTTTTCCTTCCCTCTCACACCCCACTAAGATTATTTACAAGACTCTGACAACTACATCGGAAATCAGACCTCATCAGATTACTCAAGATTTGTAAACTGCATGAGAAAAGTAGGCTACAAAATATGCTGATAAGGACTTGAGTGTATTGGTAATGAACATACCCAGTTTCTTGTTATCATTTGAGGGTAGTTTCTGCTTCATCTCTCCTCTTTCATTGGCAATCAAGGATTTGCTTGCATGTTAAGTCTGTTTGTGAGGTAAGCCAGCTGCTGATTCCACTCTCTTTCCATAGTATATTAAACATGTTCTTGGGTCACCAGCAAGAACACGAAGTGTGCTAGGGTATTTTTCTTTATTATTTACTATTCTGAGTACAAAACAGAAATATATCTGTGCTGCAATAAGTTATCAGCACTGCAAATACAATGTAAAAATACATTGTATTAACTACCTTTTCAATATATTTTGTAAAAATACATTGTATTAACTACCTTTTCATTCTTCTTAGCTGTGTGCTTCCTGGAGAAGTTGGTAAAAAAAAAATAAAAATATTTCTTTTTGTTCACTGAAATGTGAGGTTTTGGATCCCTGAAGCTCCAAGTGATATTCAGCTTCCTTACAAATCCAGATTATTTTTTCAGTCTAAAAATAATTTGCAGCTGAGCTAATGACATCATTGTGGTTGTAATCCATCACACTGGAAAGCAAGTCTAAGAAAACCAGCACAGTAGGCTACAAGCAATATGTTGAATGGCTCAACAATGTAAATGTTACACTTCTTCCAGATACAAAGAGATCTGGAGTGTCTTGTTAGAAGCTGTCATGAATTAACTTCTTTCTAAATCCAGAAGTCTGTCACAATAGTTGAGCTCTTCTGCTATAAAATTTCTATCTTAAAAAATACACAAACACACATACATGTCTGAGGAGAAGTCTTAATCTGACTGCTGTTTTCTTAACTCTGAATTTATTGGAAGAATGCATGCGATCCAGAACAGGAATCATATGGACAGTCCTCCACAGCTGAAGCCAAAAATATTGGATAAAGTTTCAGGATTAAGGATGCGACTCATGTAATGAGATAAAGATAAAAATTTAAAGGTGAAGTTGTAATGTTAACTCACTTTAACCACCTGAAAGATTTTTGCCTTTTTGTCAGTAGAGGGAAGAAGTTATCCTCCATCTTATCTGTTGCTTTCACTTCTAGGGACGTTGAGATATGTGATCATTAGTCACTTGAAGTGAGGTAAGGTATACCTACCCAATGTATACTTTTTTGCAACATAAGATCTTAATTTCATAGTGTGGTTTGGTTCCAGCATGGTTTCAGTAGCAGGGTAGGGGCCCCAGAGGTGGCTCCTGTAAGAAGCTACTAAAAGCTCCCCCAGCTCAGGTGGCCAAGGCCAAGACCATTAGAGAGACAATAGATGCACCTCTGCAATTAACATATGAAGAACTGATCTAAGATCTGAAAGCAGAGAGAGAAAAGAAGAGCTTAACTGGAGAGGAGAGGAGCAGAGCGGTGAGCAGAGTAGAGATGCTGAGGTTAGTAAGGAAGAAGGTGAAGGAGGCACCCAAGCAGAAGTTCCCCCGCAGCCCATGGTAAGATGCCAGGCTGTTCCTCTCTATCCCAGGGAGGAGAAACATGACGGAGCATCCCCTGAGGGTATCAGGAGGGTAGAATGTGGACCTGCAGCCCATGAATTTGTATCTGTAGACTGGAAGACCCCATGCCAGGGGAGGTGACTGTTCTTGAAACAGTCCATGACTCTCTGGGAAGCCCACGCTGGAGCAGTTTGCTCCTGAAACACTGTACCTGGTAGGAAGGACTAGTGTCAGAGAAGTTCATGACTCTCTCCCATGGTAGGGATCCATGGGGAAACAGGAGAGGGTCGTAAGGAATCCTCCTCCCTGAAGAGGAAGGAGTGGTAGGAAACAACAGACTGTGAACTGACTCTAAACCCCATCCCCTGTCCCCCTGTGCTGCTGGGGGGAAGTATAGAAATCAGACAGAAAGTAATTTGGGCCCAGGAAGAAGGGATGGGTGGGGTAGCATATGTAAGCACTGCTTTTTTTGTTGTCTGTGCCCTGTATGCATTTGATTAGTGTTAAATTAAATTATTATTTTTCCCCAAGTTGAGTCTGTTTTTTCCTGTGACTGTAATCAGTCAGTGAAACCTCCTTGCCCTTTGTCTTGACCCGCAAGCTTCTAGCAGTTGGCTAGTTGTTAGTTCTAGAAACCAGATTTGCTAATTCTTTATTTAAATTACCTATGTGAGTCTGCTTCTACACAATCAAGTTCACCTCGTAAATTAACATACAAATAAAGAGCTCAGAATTTGGTAACTTCTGGATGCTTGGCTTTTGGTGTAAAGTTTCTGGAATTGTAGCCTGAAACTCTCGGAAGTTAGTCAGTCATCAAACTCCAGGTAATACTGAACATCCACACAGAGATACAGTTTACAAGGGTTTGGATTTCCTATCTTTGCAGTTCTGGATAACAATTTGTTTGAAAAGTAGCCCAAATTACTTCAATAAATCTAGCTTAAAAATAAGATGTTTTTCATGGAAGTGTTTCAGAAACTGCTTCAGAATCTTAACTGTTAGTCAACCTCAGATGAGCATTAAAAGACAGTCGGGGAAAAAAAAATACAGGTAAAGAGAAAGTAGTGCAAATCCTAAGTGACTGGATAGTAAAAATCAATTTCTGAAGAATTCTGTCAGGGTAGGTTCTAAAGTATGAAGTTTTTTTTATGTAACAGTTGTTGCATAATTCTGGAAAAATGAAAAATGGCAAATCATCAATTAAAAAAAAAAAGGCAAAATTGTTAGGGTTTTTATGTTGTTTCTCTGAAGATCTTAGTGATTGTCACTGCTTACATAATATTATAGCATGTATGAGAACACAAACCAACTTCTTATTTGTATGTTTCCCACAGCACAGGATTATATACTTCCAGTACTATGTATACAAGTAGTGAATGTGTTATTATTAAAGTTGAACAAATGAAGTACTCATGGATTTATGTTACTTTATTGTACAATTAATGCAAACTTTCAGTTCCTTCCTTTCTGCTCTTCTTTTTTGTTCCATTATTCATTTAAATAAGGTCTCTTGAAATGCAGAAGAAATTAAATGTTCTATCAACATTCATGCAAAATGAATTAATTCCGATTAATGTTACTCAAAAGAATACAAAAGGAATTAATCATCATTAGAAAGATATTGACATGTTTTATCCTGACTTTTTAAGCTTTAATATATTGCTAGGTTTTATGACATTAGATATGAACCCACAGCAAAACCCCTAGATGCAAGGATTTGGGGAGTATTGGGAGGAGTCTACATCTGAAACTAGATTGGGAATTCTGTTCCCATCTCTTTAAAAGTGATACTTATTATGCATGCTCTTTTGAGTTCTTAATTTGTTTTTAATTGCTTTATGTTTACTAGTAGCTTTTAGCCACTCCCTTGAGTCAGAGGGCAGAAAGGAGCTATATATCTGCATAAGCTTGTTTGGACGTATACAAGCCATTATGAATAAAGTATTAAAATTCAGAGCTTACACACTGGGTAAGTAAAGAGGAGTTTTAAAGTAGAGGTGGATAGTGTATGCTTCTTTGATTTATTCTTCTTTCCATAAGTAAAATAAAGAAACTGATTGATAATATTTTATAAATTGTCTCCATAGGTTTTCTTTCCAATGACCCATGCAAGTTAATATTATTTTCTAAATTCTTAGTCCTGGTATCTTTGCCAATCATGGGATGGACAGTCAAAGATAAGTTTCTAGCAATTTAAGTGTCTGTAGAATTGGTTTTGTAATAATTTTCACATAGCTCTGCATTTATTTCCCTCTAATTTTTTTATCACAGCTACCTCTGGTATTCTCTGATGTCTTAGTACTAGATACTGTTATGGTGTGCTGAAATCATAAAATCACAGTACCACAGAATAAAACAGGCTGGGAGGGACCTTAGTAGGTCCTGCTGGACTCAGATGCCTTCATAACCTCCTTAAAAGGTATTGTAAGGCTGCTGTTAGATGCCACCTGACACTTTCTCTAGGCTGGACAAACCTAATTCCTCCACTTCAGCTTTATCATTATGCTTTCCTAATTTACCCTTCCTCAGTTATTGTTGTTGGCCATTAAACTTGCTGACTTCACAGAATTTGGATTAATATCTCTGAGTATTGATTCCATTCTGGAGAACAAAGACAATTTGTGTCTGGGTTTGAATCTGTGCAGTAGTGTGCCTAGTCCTGCTGTACTGATATTTTCATCTAGACCAAGTTACCTAAACAACAAAGCACTGACTTCTATAAACAAACAATAGGGAAATCAGTACCATATTTTTGAGCATACAAAAAGAATGTTCCATCTTTCAGAAGTACCGCTGAAAGAAAAAGAATAGCCATCATGTGTGCAAGCAGAGTCTGCAGTGACAATTGCAAGAAATGCATGAGAGGGAAAGGACATGTCATATGGTGGTTTTAATGGACCCTTTAATGGAATGTTTAGCTGCCCATCTTTTGAAGATAATATTTCCATATGCTCTTATCCAGTTCAAGATTCCTGGAAAGGAATGTGTAAATCTGTCCTACAAGAAAAGATCAGTCTTTGTATTCCAAGCTCCAGTGCCTGGACCCCAAATTCAGAGTTTTTCTAACCAGCCTTAATACTTCTGTTCATGTACTAGAAGTCTATAGTGAATTAGAATTCTCTAATGGAATTACAGAATTAAGTTATAATACAAAGTTGAACAGATTAGGTAAAACTGTCACTTATGAATGGTGAAAGGGGAATAACTGAAAAGAATCAATGTCACACGATCATAAGAAAACCGAGGAAGATTCTTCAGAACTTTCAGTAAGCTGTTGCTTATTTTGGAAGCAAGATGAAGAAGAGAGCAATAATACCGGCAAAACTGAAATTTTTCAGTATGATCTGATCTGACATAATGTGTTCTGCATTTGAATAGTCACAACAGTGATATCATACTAAGCTTGTGCATTGCATATATAGTTTAAATAAGGACTTCTGGTCTACTAGGCCTTGCTTACGACAAAATGAGGAGTCAGAATATTGCTTCAAACTTCAGTTCTAGTATCTATTTAAATGTTTTTGCAAATAAAAATATTCCAACAGCCAGATGATACTTTCAACATGTGATCTGTTCTGTGTAACTCTATCATCATGAGAAACAGTTGAATACTGATTTGTCTGCAGCTTTGCTGAAAGGTTTATAGCACAGTGAGTGGTAATCACATTAGCTGCCTTTATCACTTGGACCGTACATTACACTAATATAATACAATTTTATAGCTTTAAGAAATATTAAACAGAAATGAAGGGAAGCAGCGCTTCACTAATGGATTTACAGCATCTCTTATCCTTTCTCAGCTCCAATTCTATAATCAGAGAGAATATTATTTGTAAGTCTTTAGAAAAAGCTCTTAATTTCAAACATTGTCTTATTCTACTAAGTATTCATCGCCTAATTGGTTTGTTGAGAAATGCAGACACTGCTTTAGTCCTTAATTCTGCTTATTTTATATATATATATATTCATATCTATCCGTAACAGAGAGACACATGTATACACAGTTCTTCTGCAAGAGATTAAGAGAAGGAAAAATCCCTTTTATTATGAGCATGCTACTGAAATTCAGTATAAAATTAATAACTAATTTGTCTTCGGTCTTGTTAAAAACCTGTGATTTTTGTCTAGGTATCTGAAGTAGCTTTAGTTTTTCTGGCTGGGAAAATCAATAAACTAAATAAACGGCTAAGGGAATTAATCTAATTCATCATATTCTCACTCAAATCATCTCCCAAAATTAATGGAAAAGAACAGTGCAAACAAAAACAACTGTTCCTATTCTAAAGGGACTTTCAATGAGCAATATTAAAAAAGATATTTTCCTTGTTTCCACACCCTGACAGAAGCACAAAACTTGAAAATAAGAACCAAAGGCATTATTGAAACAATCCTCATGTAATTAATCCTTTATTCTATTTTTTTTTTCCATTCTCAGTAGAAATTATTATTAGTCAGTCTCTGAAAATGCTCTGTGCAAATAATTCATTAGAAGACATATCTTGTGTCATCATTCTTGAGTAGTCCACTAGTTTTTTAGGATTATCAATGTTCCTAAACCTTTATTTACAGTTGCATTCAAGCCCTTTGCTCAATAAAGATCTGATTCACAACTCACTGTCACTGGTGAAACCAGTGAAGGAATCTAGAGTCTGCTCAAAGTCTCTCAACTCCTTTTATCATCCTTAGTATTATGTGTTGTTCTTTTGGAGTATGGGATGCAGATGCAGCCACAAGCCCTTATTATTCAGACCAAACATATCCAGATTGACTTAAGACTTGGCACCAGGGTCTGACACTAAAGAAGTTGCCATCACTGAACCTTTATGCTAGATATCCTTAGAAGTCACAGTGAGATGCAAGTGAGATGTAGGAGTAGGAATGTCCTTAAAGTCCTCATATAATTCAGATGAGGACTTTTCCTATAACTGCCTTCCCAGGAATCAGATGGTCACACTTTTTAAGCATTACATATATTCTTTTGTCTTGTAGTCCTTTTTTTAGAAATTATTTGGATCTTCCCAACTTAAAAAAACATATGCAGTGGAGTTATGCTAAGGAAGGAAGACAGGCAACTGATGCATGCATTAGTATCAACATTGGAATAAATCCACTAACTACTCAGGTGACAAATACATTGGAGAATCTCTAATTCAGTGAACCTGGTGAATAAGAGACACATTCCTTGGAGAACCTCTGCCTGGACTTTGTCAGGAAAATGTCTGGTTAAGTGTTGCAACATCTGTAACTTCCTACATCCTAATGCCAGAAATCAGCAGCTGAAAGTTGTGATTCACAGAAAACAATTACTCTGACCTGTTATGGTGGACTGCCTTCTCCCCTTCGGTCTTTGAAAGAGAGATATGTGGGGTGGGACTGAAGAGTTTGAGGGTTAAGATGTTTGCTACTTTACCAATTTGGACATTAAAAGCAGTTTTCAAGTAACAGATTTCATTCATCTGTGCAACACTGTGAGCTTTGATTTAGGCAATCAAGATTTTCTTCATATTTAATTGTGTACACTTTTTTTCATTCAGTCAATGAATTACCAGCTTTTAATGTATTTTTAAAGTCTCCTGAGTAGATGATCTCAAGTGCTGTTAATTATGAATTAAGTTTTCTGGGTATATTGTAAAAAGTTCAGATGAAACCAATTAGGAAGAATGCAGCTTCCTTCTGCAACTCTAGACTCAATTATTTTAAAGTATATGATAACACAGGAAAATAATTTAAAAATTTCCTATCGATTATAAATGTTCTTCTAAAATGAGATGTTAAAAAAGTCAGAGGTTTATAATTAAAACATGAAATTAATAGAAATATTATAGGCATAGTGCATTATAGGCATATCAAGGATATGGGGGTCATCAAGAGCAGTCAACATGGTTTTATCAAGGGTTAGTCATGTTTGACTAACCTTATAGCCTTCCATGAGGAAATTACTAGATGGATAGATGATGGTAGAGCGGTAGATGTGGTTTATCTCAATTTCAGTAAAGCATTTGACACTGTCTCCCACAGCATCCTTGTAGAAAAGTTGATCAAGTATGGGTTTGGTGATCAGGCAGTGAGGTGGATCAAGAACTGGTTGAAAGGAAGAAATCAGAGAGTTGTAGTCAATGGGACAGAATCTATTTGGAGGCCTGTGACTAGTGGAGTCCCTCAGAGGTCAGTACTGGAACCGGTGTTGTTCAATATCTTCATCAATCCTGGATAAGGGTACAGCAAGTTTGCTGATGACACTAAGCTGGGAGGAGTGGCTGACACACCAGAAGGCTGTGCTGCTGTTCAGTAAGACCTGGACAGGCTGCAGAGTTGGGCAGGGAAAAACTTGATGAAATTCAAGAAAGGCAAGTGTAGAGTCTTGCATCTGGGGAAGAACAACTGCATATACCAGTACAGGTTGGGGGCTGACCTGCTGGAGATCAGTGTAGGAGAAAGGGACCTGTAGATCCTTGTAGACAGGAGGATGACCATGAGCCAGCAATGTGCCCTTGTAGCCAAGAAGGCCAATGGCATTGGGGGGTGTATTAGAAAGGGTAAGGTTAGTAGGTCAAGGGATGTTCTCCTGCCCCTCTCTTCTGCATTGGTGTGGCTGCATCTGGAATATTGTGTCCAGTTCTGGGCCCCTCAGTTCAAGAAGGACAGGGAACTACTTGAGAGAGTCCAGTGCAGAGCCACAAAGATGATGAAGGGAGTGGAACATCTCCCTGATGAGGAAAGGCTGAAGGAGCTGGGTCTCTTTAGCTCGGAGAAGAGGAGACTGAGGGGTGACCTCATCAATGTTTACAAATATGTAAAGGGTGAGTGTCAGGAAGATGGAATTAAGCTTTTTTCAGTGATGACCAGTAATAGGACAAGGGGCAATGGGTGCAAATTGGAGCATACGAGGTTCAAGGTGAATATCAGAAAAACTTCTTTACTGTGAGAGTGAGAGAGCACTGGAACAGGCTGCCCAGAGAGGTTGTGCAGTCTCCTTCACTGGAGACATTCAAAACCCACCTGGACACGTTCCTGTGTGATGTGCTCTAGGTGACCCTGCTCTGGCAGGGGGGTTGGACTAGATGATCTTTCGAGGTCCCTTCCAACTCCTAGGATTCTGTGATTGTGTGATTTGTTTGGCTTTTTACTCCCTGTGTGGTCAAACACTATTTTCACAAAAGAGATGACCTTGTAGATTTAGAGACCTTTTTATCTGAGATATTTTTGGTTTAGAAATCTCTCTATAACTGGATGCTTGCTATAAACTCTTCATTACTTTGAGCCTGTTATAATAATTGTAGTATAATTTTTGATGTTTATTTTACTAGTTAAATACCGAAGTCTCTCAGTTCCATAAGAACCTCCAAAATTTCCACTGTCGCATCATGTCTTCTTATTTACCTCACTTGGTCTACACCTTTCCACAGGATCAAAAATTTACTTGATGTTTCAGAGAACTCTGTTGACCTGAGTTTCTCATCACATCACATTATGACACTAAAATAAGAAATAGGAAGGTATTTTAAGAAAGCTTAGCAAGAAGTTTGTAAATATTCTGGCCTAAAAGAAGAAAAATTTTTCCTGAAGAAATGTGTTCAGAGCAGTGAAGGACACGCAGTGATCAGGAAAACCACTTTGCCAGGAGACATGAGAGAGAAATCGATTCAAGACTGGATAAGAACAGTATTTTGTCTGAAGGCCCAAGGATTGTACAACGTTGGATAGGAGTCAGTATCCCCAACCACTGGATTTATATCCTTTTTTGGAAAAAACTGAGTGTTACTTTCAATGGTCTAATTTGAAATAGCAACCATCTTACAGTGGGATTTTGTCCCTTCTAGCTGTAATGAATGGTCATTCAGGTACCACTCTGGAGGTGAAACATTTCAGTGTTCAGGCTCAGCATATTCACGAGCAGTTTGCAATAATTTATTCTTCAGCTTAAAAAGCTCCTTTCTCCTTTTGTTTGACTCACTTTTGTATTTACAAATAACATCCTTCTCTTAGGATTTTATATTCCTTTGGTTATCTCTGTAACACTTACCTTTACCCACGCATATAGAACGATATTTATTTTTTTCCTTTTAATATGAGTGATTGGAGTAGTTAATTATATTCCAGAGAAGTGTTGTGCAGAGTAAGACTAATATTTCAGGGTTTTTACTGGAAACATTTATCCCTGCATATTCTAGAATGACACTTACCTTTCTTTCAGGTGTTTTCTCTTGATTTCTTAGTGGCATCTTCTGATTCACTAATAAGCTCATCTTCTTTTCAATAGCTTCCAGCTGATGATCTTCTAGTTTATGACAGATTATTGATGTAACTCTTACCATGAACCATTAGGAATTTGGTATAACTACATTTCATTGTATTTGCATTACTTCACTCCTCATAGTCACCCATTTCTTAAATGTTTTCAGG
>NW_009952265.1:6697359-6704515 GCF_000747805.2 Chaetura pelagica
CTTTTATTTGTTTCTAGACCTGCATCAGATTTATCTTTTAATGAAAATTAAACATCTTTAGCATCTCCCCTTATATTTTTACCTAAGTCCTGTTTCTTACAATTGTCCCACACTCTCTTTTTTCTTTGTTAAAACCTAGATTCTTTAGCATAAAACAGTATTTTATTGCTAGAAAAACTTTATAGTTGCTGACTACAATTAATTGTATCCGTTTCCAACTTGACGTTTGTACCATACTGTGTACAAGTGTGTACAAGATTTCTGCTTATGATAAAATTATACATGACAATAGAAATAATTAACAAAAATATGGTGCAGACATATGCTAAAAACCTCCAGCCTAACAACAGGATATCATGCCTAAACCATACATAATACATTGGTCTCATTTTAAATAATCACATTTACACAAATTGATTCAGCACAGTAAGAAAACATCTTGGCAGATGTGTCAACCTTGGGAGGATGGATATTTTGATGCTCATTGGCTATAGTCATAATATCAAGGAACAGTGGCTTTAGTGGAGTGGTGGCTGACCTTCGCTTTGAATTTCTGTTTGTGGTGAGAAAAATATTCAGGCTTAACATGTATTTTAAAAACTTTCAAGACTGGTGGCAATTTAGATAGAGAGCTTTTCTATGAGTATGATTATTTGTATCACTATTCAGTGTGGCATTGAAATGCACTTGTTCCTCTTTGCAATGTTTTTTACAGTGCAGTATTTGCCTATATATCCCTGAGTCAGATTCTAACACACTTTAAACTATGAAAATGTGAGAGCTTTCTAAGTTGTAATTCCTGAGGCAAAGAAATTAATAAACCCTTGCATACTCAGGCTTGTTAGGCCCAAACAAGGGAACATAAGACTAAAAGTAATTGTGTAATCTACAATCTTTCCTTCCTCTCAGAGAAAATAAAAAATAAATGTTTGGGTGGATTGGTTTGAAAGTCAATACTCTTTCTTTTGCCTTCATACATCTGGGTAAGATGTCTGTTTTTCCATTGCTTCCAGAGACCAATTTCTCTCCCTTCTAGTCCTCTCCAGCTTCTCACTATTCACCTGAGAAGCAGCTGCATATTTGTGTATGAATACATGTATTTAAACACAGGTAGTTATTTTGGACATCTGGTTTGTGTGGTTAAAATCAGACACTATTAGGTTTTAAGCAAGCTAATATTTTGACACTAGCTATTTTTGAAAGTCTGTCTCTCACATGCCATCACAAAAAGTGCATGCAGAAATATCTTTGCTGCTTAAACTATATATTCAAATTGTTTATTAAGGTACTTCCAGTTTACTGTCTGCTCTCTGAAATCTGTAGTTTACAGAATCATGTTACTGCTGAAAAGCTTGACTTTCATCTCTAGTTCTCATATTTGTGGTAAAAGAGCATATCACAATCACCAAAACCAGAAAACAAACTACTCCTAAAGCTTATCCCGTTGTGACTAGGCTTGATTTATAAGGCTTCAATACTAAAGGTTTGAGATGATTTGGAACAAAATATTAAGAACAACTAATAATATTAAATAAACATTGTGTCTAAGTGTACTATTTCAATGTTTTCCATGTCTAGTTTACCATTTTTGCTAGCATTTGGAATGGAAGGATGGATTAAATATCTGTGCTTTTACTTATAAATTATATAACTGTATTTTTCTAAAAGTAAATTTAGAAGTCTGAAGAAATTGTTAATGCACCAAGAAAAAATACTATGAAACCACAACCACCCAAACCTGATTTTTTTTTTTTTTTTTTTTCCAAAGGAGTTTTTTTTATTCTATTTTTACTTCCTTAAGCTATGCAAGTTCATGTGCATGGTGAGGAAATTGTCTTTGTAGTCATATATTTTCTACTCACCGATAATGCATCATCATGACGATTTTCTTTTTCTCTGCTTTAAGTTACTCAGCTCCCAAGCTTCTTCCTGACTATGCCGTCTACTGAGCCTATATAATTTTTACAATTTTCACAGCAGAAACTTAGCATTACTACATTTGTATTAATGCTCAGAAAGGACAAGCGGAGCACCATTTTACAACCAAATGGTAAATTAAATCACATTGCTGTGCAACTGCAGATCAGAATTTGGACTGCTGCTTACTGAAATGTCAGAATTAACATATGTGGGCTAGAGTCTTGCATGTCTCTAAACACCACTTTACATGTAATTTGTCCTGAGTAGTCAGCTCAAATCTACACAAATACTTAAGCACTTAAATATACACTTTACAGACAACTAGTACTGAACTGAAAGTTTATATTCATAAAACACATATATAGTACCTTCTGAGACCAAAACTCTGACAATTGCTGGACCTGACTATGTTTGGTTTATTTCAGTTTTCATGTTATGGAGATATTTAGATTTTTATTTTGGCCAAGAGTTGCTCAGGTGTCCATATGTTTTACATTGAGTTGTAAACCCCAGAAGCTTTCTCTCTCTAATTTTTAGCTTATATCAGCCAAAGTGTATCTTCCCTTATCTCACATGCAGATCCCATCTGAAAATTGCGTTGTAAAACCGCAACTATTTCTGTCCAAAAAGAGAGCAGGAAGTGAGACTAAAGTTATTACTGCATTTGTCAATTCCCTCAACAGTTAATTGATTCAGCTAAGCTTGTGAAAGATCTGTTTTCTGCCTCCTCTGTTGTAGCTCTCCACTTTTTTTTTTAAGTGACTGTGTTAATCATCAAGCTATAGCAAAAGCTACTAGTGAAAGACATTCTAAGTTTCTTTGGAAAGTGATCTACTTTGCATAGTACATTTCAATGTTTTCTGGGAAAAAAAAAAAAAAAAGGTAAAGTAATATCTAGGGAAAAATGTAAGAACTGAATTTTAGTGTCATTGAGCACCTTACATAACAACAATAAATACAGCAAGGAAGTTCCTGTCCTAGAATACTCACTAACCATTTAGTAATATTTGCTTAGAAAGTGGAAGAAATTTCAAATCCCAACACACACTGAAACACAAGTGCTTTAACCCCTGTGTTACTGCATAAGAAAGTAAGAGTATAAAAAAGCAGGTGATAGGCTTTTTGAGAGCAATGTGGGACAAAATAATGACAAGTGAATAGCTTCTGGAAGAAGCTGAAATTGTGGTACATGTCCATTCAAGGCCTAAAATTAGGCAATTGAACACTGTGAAACTGAAAATATGCTCGTCCATTTGGTACGTCTTTCTGACTAGCTCTGATATGTGTACTGGTATCTGTGGAATTCTTTCTGAAATAGCTTACATTTCCTTTTCAAAGAAAAGAGAACAAAACCCCCCAAAACATTCAGGTAATACTTTTAACTAAAAATATATGAAAGTGCTAAAACACCTTCAGTCATTATTACTAAGACCAAGAACATTTAATCTGCAGAAGATACTAATTTCTTATTATTACCACATTTTTTTTTTATCAGGGACACTTTAATTTCCTTGTAAATCTGAGCTCCTGTCCTACATTGTCAAAGTCAACCTTTTAAAATTTGCTCATAGCAAAACAATAAGAAAAAATAAGTCTGATATGAAATACTGTTATTTGAAATTATTTCTTTTATACTTAAAATTCTATTTTTGCTACAGAATTTAAATTATTATTCCTAGCAAAATAATTTGAATTAAATGCCTACATTCCATCGAATTTAGATATTGTAAAATGTATACAAAAAAAAAGTTAATATAACTGCAGAACTACAATACTAACAGATAAAATCATCCCTTGCAAGGAAAACTGCACTATGAAGTATTTTAGCTCAATACGTTATTGAAGAAAAAGCTACAGTGGTATTTGGCAGGAGTTTCAGTAAAGTAATAAATAAAGAATAATTAAAACTTATACGTCATTAATTGGAAACTACATCAATCAAGTTTGCCAAAAAATATGTCAGAATTCAATTCAAGACTGAAAATAGGTGAGTCAAATACTGCATTATATTATCAAGTAAAATATCCCTTCAGGCACATTACACAAACCCAGACCTGGGCAAAACTATGCTTTCCTGAAAAGATGATTTGGGAATAGTCAAAGTCTAACAACTTTAGCAAGCCCCTGAATCTTTTTGCCAATAAAGAGCAATGAAGTAATATTTTAAGTGCCAAAGTTATAAAAATAAGCAAAACACTTTATTAGAAACTGCTTTTTCTGTTCATTTGCCTACTTTTGCAGGAGGTTGGACTCAATCAGCACTATGTGCCTGTCACTTACATTTCGTATAATGTCTTCTTATCGTCTTCCTGTCTTAGAGAAGTGATACTGGCCATATTGAGAGTTGCATGAGAGTGGATTTCAGCTCAAATCCTCAAAAGCTGGTTTCAAAGAATCACAGCTAAACAAGGCTGAAAGAAGTTACACCCTTCTTAAAAGAGGGAAGTGTTAAAGGAGTTCATCCATATACAATGCGCATTTTTGGAACAAAGGAGAAGAAAAAATGACTGACAAGAAAGCTAACTGGTGTGTACATGTGATTCAAAATTGAGATAAAAGTGGGAAGGAAGTAAAATCAGCCCAAAAATTTGGGTATTCTAAAGCTTAAAATAGCTTCAACTGTGCTGCTTCTTTGGGCTGTAACAAAGCAGTCATCTGTGTCTTTAAAAGACAGCACCAATAGGCATGAAGAGAGGAACAGTTGTCTCACAAACTAACGTAAAATGAAGTTTGTTCAAGCAACTAATGTGCAGGTCCTGCTGCCTTTCAGATTGCTTTTACAGAGGCAAAGTTTTTAACCCTCACATGGTTTTAAACCTTTGTATTTTGAAAATTTTTACTGGAATTATATTTTATTGCAGACATTAACTTGTAACGTGCTTTCTCATGAAAGGCAAAAGATAAGGAATGTAAAAAAAACTGAAAAGGACCAAGAATTGAAGCAGGTCGAGCATGATTATTTCCTTGAACCTGTGATGTTATTTACATCAGTAAATAACAGCACCTGAACTGTTGAAAATTTGGCTGATCTGTTTTGTAGCTATTTAGTGTTTTCCAGCAAGTGTTGTCAATTAGCATGCCAGAAACTTAGGAATCAAATCTTTAGCCTTACTGGTTTCCAAATTTTTTTTCTCAGTCTTGGCCCTCAGACCTTCACCTGGTGATGGTGGGTGAAGAAAGAAAGCAGCTCATGTTAGTGGTGAAGGGAAGGCAGTATATTCCTTTTAGTATTTGAGAATATGGGTAATTGTATAATCAGGGCATGCTTATGTCTTTCAGGCTTTTCCATGGACAACTCAGTTAAACTAGTAAAAATTTATCTGAAAGTGAACATACAAAATTTTTTATTATTCCTTCCTCCAAGATACCAAGTGGTGAATAGGATAAACAGAAAAAGGACCTGAGGTAGTGTGAACAGAATGGACATAGCAATCAATAAAACAAGGCTAAAGTGGGATCATCAGAAATGTAAATAGGGAAGAGTTTGCACCACAGCCTTTGAGGAAGTATTTCATGCTTTTTTAGGGGAATCAGCACACTTGGATGCCCCACTGAAATGTCTGTACACTAATGCACACAGCATGGAAAAAAACCCAGGAGCAATTAGAAGTCTGTGCAGCTACAGGATTATGACTTCATCGGAATACTGGAAATATGGTGGGGTAGCTCATGCAACTAGAATGCTGCAATGGAGAAACACAGGCCCCTTAGGAAGGATAGGTAGAGAACACAGGAAAAGTGAGTTGCCTCGTATGTGAGACACTAGCTGGAATGTTTAGAGCTCTGTCTTTGATGGATGACGAGCATAATGAGAGCTGATGTGTTGAGCATTTGTGAGCAGATCAACAGAGATCATTCCTAATAGGAAAGGAGTAGACGAGACCTTCTTCAGACATGATGAAGAAACACCTTCCTAGACCCTGGTTCTTGTGTGGGACTTTGTCACCCTGAATCTGCTGGAAAGACAGCACAGCAAGACAAAGCAAACTAGGATGTTTCTGGAGTGCATTCACGACTTGCTGACATAGGAGATCTGTTAGTCAACAAGAAGAAGTGCTTTTCTGGACCTGATACTTAACAAACAAGGAAGAACTCATCAGGGCTGTGGAAGTCAGAGGCAGCCTTGGCTACAGTAACTGTGGGATGGTGGAGTTCAGGATCCTAGGAGACTAGAGCAGGGCAAAAAGCAGTATCACCACCCTGGACTTCAGGATAACAGACTTTGGCCTGTTCCTTTTGTTCAAAAAGGCACATGTAAAGTCCTGCTCCTAGTGTGCACCTTATGCAACAGTGACTGCTGGGACCAACTGACTGGAAAACAGCCTTGCTGTTTTTTCCTGGCGGAAAATAAGTTGAGCTTGAACCAGCAATGTGCCCTCACAACAAAGAAGGCCAATAGTATCCCAGGCTGCATTAGGAGGACTGTTGCCAGCAAGTAAAGAGGTGATCCTTCCCCTCTGCTCAGAATTGGTGAGACCACACCTGGAGTGCTGTGTTGAGTGCTGGGCCTCCCAATACCAGAGAGAAATGCAGATACTGGAGAAAGTCCAGCGAAGGGTTGCAAACGTGATTAAGGGACAGGAGTACCTCTCATATGAAGACAGGCTGAGAGTGCTGGGACTGTTTATCCTGGAGAAAGGAGGCTTGGAGACAGGATGTTATTAATGTCTATATGTGTCCTGGTTTGAGCCACGATGAAGCAAATTTTCTCTTTGCTGATTTTTTTTTCCTTCAGTGAAAATTTTTAGCAGCCCCAGTGGACTGATAACAACCAAGGACACTTCTGAAAATGTGGAGGAGCTCATGTCTGCAGCCTTCCCCATCATGAGGGAGCAGATTAGACTGAAGTCAGGATCAGCAAATCATAATATTTCCTTCTCATAATACAAATATGTTTTCTACTTGGCTTTTGGTATAGGTTAAGACCTTTGGTTTCCCCTTTTTTTTCTGTTTACTTTAACTTCTTTTGCCCTCTCTTTTGGCTCTCTCTCTATTTTCCTCCATTTCTCTTCATAGCTGACATCCAAGGACCCCACCTGTGTGCTCAGACATACCTCACCTTCCAACCCCCTCAGCTTCAACTGGGAGTCACCAGAAAGGAAAGTTGCTGTGGTAGTCACTGGGGGAGGAGGGAGGTGATTATATATAAAAATATATAAATATATATATGTGTGTGTGTATTCCCTTATCACTAATAATTAAAATTAACTTGTTTCACTTTTCAATCCAGAAAGTC
>NW_009952265.1:6704573-6714573 GCF_000747805.2 Chaetura pelagica
CTGGTTTGTCTGTCAACCTGGAGCCAAGTGGTGGCAATATGTATATGAAGTGAGGGTGTAAAGAAGACAGGGCCAGGCTCCTTTCAGCCATGTCCTGTGGCAGGACAAGAGGCAATAAGTACAAACTACGATACAGGATGTTGTGTCTGAAGATCAGGAAACACATTTTTACTGTGAGGATAACCAATCATGGGTACAGGTTGTCTAGTGAATTTGTGTTTTGCTTGCAAAATACACCATTTTATTAAGTCAATGCAATATTTGGTGTGCATATGAGCCAACAAAGATGTTTTCCTCATGTTAACTCTGAAACTAGTGACTTGTATCTACTCTACTTGATCCTTTATAAATGGAAGAGGCATAAGGTTACATATGGTTATAGAGATATTTAGACTCTTAAGCATAAGCAAATCTCAGAGAATTGCATGTGCACAAGGGAAAATATTGAGAGGACAAGCTTTTATTTTTTGGAATTTTTTTGTATTCTCATTTTCCTAAACACTTGCCTGTACCCCTGAGGGACAAAACTTTCTGTTATGTTCCTGAGACTGAATTGTGATCAGTTTACATACATGACTTGGGGGAAGTTTGTTGGTTTTTTTTTTGGTTGTGTGGCTTCCTGAAGTTCTCATGAACCACCAATGGGAATTACAAATGTGTATGAAAAAGAAAACAGATTTATTTTTTATTTTCCCCCAGCATTGAATCTGCCTTCGCTTCTAATTGTTTAGTAAATGCAGTCTGAGAGAATCTGTTGACTTTCATTCTCAAGTAGTCAATGAGAGAACAGCCATAGTATTTGGAATTAAATATACAAAAATTTACATCAGGTATAATGAAAAATGACTAACTAGAAGACTTAAGGGAAGTCATCCCAGAGAAAGATATAAGGGGTCTTAATCTGAAGATGTGCAAAATTCAATGGAAAATTAACTATTAGCAAGTTTTTATTAGAGAATTAGGCAGAGAACCTAGGCAGGCTACCAGGTTTACAGTAAGGCACTACTGTTGTCTTGAAATAAACTTCTGACCACAGTCTCAGGGTTAGCAAGCTCACCCATTAAAATACTTCATTAGTGAATGTGGTGAGGCAGTAATAATGACAGTCATAATTCCTATATAAATTTATATAATGCATTTATCCACAGTCAGTAAAACTAAAAGTTTAAGCCCATATTTTCTAGAATATTTAATCACCAGTAGGCTTCCTCTAGGTGGGAAAATCTTTTTTTCAAAGTACAAATGAAAAATGCAAAATTCATGAGCACGGAGAGGAAGAAGGAGTTGAAAGAATTCTGTTGTCTAGTGGTTTAGAAGATGGAAGGTAGCAGAGTCTTATTTCCTCAAGAATGATATTTCTTGAATGACAACATTGCCTGCATTAGTGATGTGGCATACCTTCAGAGTAATTCCCTGGTAATAGTCTGATGATTCTTGTAATACAATATAGGTTCAATCTCCTCAAGGATTAAGGGAAAAGCAGTGAATCCAATCCTGCTTTCTGGCTAAGTGCATCAACTAGCAGCTAGTATTAGGTTTGGAAAACTGTCTCCTCTTCAGACTGTAAAAGTGGCTGCAACAGGACTTTCTAAGTTATTCAGAATGGGAGGTTTTAACAGTTAACAGGTCAGCACTCAAAGACAACTGGATTTCTAGGGCTGGAAAAAACCCTATGGATTTTGTTTTGCTTTGTTATTTTTGCTTAAGTAGCTCTATTTTTTATTTTAATTTTTAATTCTTAAACTCATTGCAGCTAGCCTAAACCATATACAATATCCCACTCTTTGGCTTATCAAAGATCTTTTTTGGCAGCCTATTCCAAAACTTGCCTCAGTTATCATGTTAGTTGTGGGATAAAGCTATAGGTAAGCTCCGTGATCTATCTGGCCCTTGGTGCCCTATGGCAATGTTTGTTTTAACTTCTGTACGTCCTGCATATATCATATTTTGTATACAGCCTGAGAAATCACTTAATTTGTTGTGTCATTAAAAGAGTTAGTGCCAAGTCCAAAAGACCACAAAGATTGGGTAATTTTCTACTTTCAGGATTCAGAAATAAATAAATAAATAAATGGAATAAAATAAAAAAAAAGAGAGAGTGAGAGGAAAGAGTAAACCAGCTTATTTGGCCTTCTAGCATACTTCACATCTCTATATCCTTCAAGGTCCTCATGAATTTGAATATTATGATTTAGTTTAACTTTAAGTGACATAACCTTAAGTAATGAAAGTGAAAGGCAGAGCAGGCAACTATTAATTTAACTGCAGGGTTCAAACTAAGGTACATTTAGTAATTCCTAAAATCCAGCATGAAACAAAGAAAAGAAACAGAAATCTGCACTTCATGTTTCAAAGTTCAAGCTTCTTGTTAATAGCTAAATCTTCAGAGGTAGTTACTGAATAAGATCCCACCTATATGACTGATAAAAATTCAGCAACCTAAAAGGTCCTGGGAAGAAGAGTTTATCTTGGCTAGTATTACATGTAATATTACTGAATAGTGTCTCAATTTCTCTAAAAAAAGTCATTTTTTTTATATTACTGCACTCCAATATGCATCATACCTCTCTTCCAAGAAATTATTATTCCATCAAGTACTTAAAATTTTATTATTGTGTTATGCTTCAAAAGTTCTTAATGCATTTCAGAAATGCTGGTTGGAGGCAAAATAATGTGATTTTGCTTCATTTTTCTTAGGTGCAGGGCTTTTTGTGTTTTCTGATTGCATTTTGGGTTGTTTTTTTTGGTTTTGGTTTGTTTGGGTTTTTGTTTTGTTTTAGTTGTGTTTTGGTTTTTTGTTTGTTTTTTGTTGTTGTTGTGTTTGGGTTTTTTCCCAAAAGTGATATTTTCTTTCATATGTCTTTTACAGATCTTTGTCCTTTGTTTTGATCTCTGAAAGGTCTCACTGAATGGCAAACTCCACCCACCTCACTGAGACAAGATTCAGATTACAGTGCCTTATTTATGTGCAGAGCACATTACACAATATGGGCATCACTGTAAAACCTATACTCACAGTAATAACAGTTCCAATTTTATGTTATTTTCCCTATGTAGGGCCAAATTATGCTGATACTACACAGAAGCTTTTTTAACCTCAGTAGAACTGACTTATGTAAGGAGAACAATCGTTGTGAGACTTATAAAACTGGCATAAACAAAGAAGTAGCTTTTTTATGCTGAATAACTTATGAAGGTAAATCTTTCAATCCATTAATATTAATTTAATTAGCATCTATGTAATAACGTTACCTGATGAAAAAAATAGTTGGCCTGAACAGTGAAAATAGTTCCGTATTTTCAAGGGGGGACTTATACATAGAAATCCTTCATTTTCTTCATGTCTTATCTCCAGAAATTTTGTTTCCTCTTAAGACACACCATTGTTGAAGAGGGTGATTGTCAACAGCTAATTGCTGCAAACAATCCTTCATAGTGAAGAGCTGCTATGTAACGACAATGGTATTCTCTAACATTGCATCAGCAACAGAATTATAGTTGGCTTACATCTCCTAAAATACATACCTTCTTTCATACAGCACTTGCACTTTCATTTTCCTTATCTTCCTTAACCTTTCAAAAATACTTTGATTTCATGCCTAATATTTGATAATACTAAAAGGTTTGAGTAGGCTCTGATATAATAAGCACTGTGGCCTATACAGTTGAAGTTCTGCAACAATGCCAGAGTTCAGAATAACTTTTGGTGAATGTAGGAGAAAGCTTTTCATGCATATGTATTCCTCTGCACCAGGCCAAGAGAAAAACAACCACAGAACCTAGACTGCTGGTATTCTAACACTGTGGTTTTGTGGGGTTTTTATCTTCCTGAAATCATTACATGCCATTTAAATATGGCCAGGGAAGAGGAAATAAAGAGGTGGAATTTGGAATAGGAGTGGTTGGACAGGAATGTAGCTGCAAATATTTATAACAAATCAGATTGACAGTACAGGTAGGGCAAGGAAAGGGCATGTGACAGCCCTGTAAGTGTGTAACATGGAGCATGGGTGCACACAAAAGAAAGGAGAAGAAAAAGACAGTAGATGACAATACAAAATATTAGCATCATAGCAGATATATAACCTTACAGAATGTGTTGTGTGAAGCAGTGTCATGTCAAGATTTTCCAATTTCCAATTTAGATGTCTGCAATAATTAAAAATAAATAAATAAATAAATAAATCAGTAGAAGGTAATGTGTTCTCAGTTGAAATCTTTGTATCACAGAAATCTTATCTCTGACTTTCTGCAAAACTGAGCTTTCTCCCAAAATAAATTAAAGGAAAAGAGATGACCTTCTAATTATGGACATATGTGGAACAATGGAAAAGATCAAGCCTAGGTATTTGGCTCATACATTATGGCTATTTATAGAATTGTTCTTTACCTAAGGAATTCACATTTCTAAAATACATATACTGTAGGTCAAGCAAGACTTTATATAGAAAATACTGGCAGCATCTTCCTTTGAACTTCAAAGATAGACAGGTTCAAGACAAATCATTCTGAAAAAAATGCTCTCTCATAATATGAAAGGATTTCCAGTTACATATTTAATCCTACTTAAATAAATAAATAAATAAATAATAGCACTAGCCCTTTAGACATAAGAATCACATAACTGGAGATTGCCTTGCAGGTGGAAGCCTAAGTAAAATAAATTTTGTACTCCTTGGAGGACTGAGAGAGGACAGGGAGAGGCATGTGTTGCATGTAGAAAGATCGCTGCTTTTTTAGGCATAAAATCTGTGAACCTGACAAAAAGCCATGCTTGCTTAGACTCATATGTCCAAGTGGGAGCCAAAATTAAAGTTATTTAGAGTTGGTCATGTAATATTAAGGCCAGATTATGCATAGCCAAAATTATCTCTTTGCTGCTTCTCTGAGGCAGGACATGGGAGATATTAACTTACCCTAACTCAGTTCCAGTTTTCTGAATACTTCTGTAGAAAGTGCATAATAATTCCAAGTGAACTGGACAGAAAAATTCTGACAAAAGAAAGCTGTATGAAAATTATAATTCATTAAGATTGAAATATATTTTTTGAGAGGAAGGCAACATTTTGGTTTTAATATAATGGCCTGGAGTCCAGGGAAATGTTCTCTGCTAAACACATAAACACATATATATTTGTATGCACACAGTGGAAACTGCTACTGTGCTAAGTGTGGTTGTTCTATCAGACAAGATAAATAACCCTATCACAATTTAGCAAAACAGGACTTATTTGATTGTTTTCTTTGCTTTTTGTTTCCTTTCATATCCACTTTGATATTAAGCAAATACATTTTGAGAATGGGCAGAAACTGAAGGGCAGTTTGAAGAAACACACACACACAACTGTATTTATAAAAATAATGAGGTAAATATTAGCAAACTAAGTAATTTCATTTCGTAAAACCTTTCTTAAAAATTATGCAGGCTTGCAAACTCACCTTCATCACATTAAATAACTTCTTTCTTTTCTGTTACAGATGTTAAAAGTGGAAAACCCAAATGAGATCAAACAGTTTATCTCACATTAAAGACAAGAAGAACTGGAATGATGTCATTCCAGAACAATGCAGTATTCAGTGTTTAACAATGTTTATAGAATCATTCCTAGGGCACACCCACAATAATTTTTCTTTATTTCGTACAAATAAAATATGAAATGCAGCACAAGAAAACTGCTTAATCGGAGAATGCATATTAAAAACATGATTGCAAATGTCCTTTATTACTGATAACCCCTTAATAATTACTTTTGGAAGAGTTGGAAGTGGAATTTTATAGAAAAAAATCAATCACTTCATCTGTTAATGGTCTTTTCATTAATTTTGGTCACCACTACAGAGTAGTTTACCTCCTTCAAAACAGATTCTCCACCAAACCACAATAAGCTTGTGTTAACTTTATGGTTAGTCTATGTATATTATAGACTGACATGCAACTCTGCAGTTAGAAGCAATATACTAGTCTACAGGTAGGCTAATTTGGATTGCTGAATCACCACAGAATGCTTTTGTTTAAACACACGAATTAAAGATTTATTGTTAATATATTTGTTCAGTTAGAATTCAAATTAATGTTTTTTTCTTGGGAGTTCTTCTTGAACATAATGTAGCCAAGTGTTTATAGCAAAAGAGCAAACACCTGAACCCAGGGATGCTATGAACCCTACTAGTCCCACTGATGCTGAGAGCGAGAAATAATCCAATTTCTGACTTAAATTTATTCTCAGTGATGATACTCCATTGCTTGTCTTGATGACCTGCAATAATGATAAAAATTAATGCATTTGTCACATGCAATCAAATTGGCTCCCAGTAAGCAATGCAATTTGATTAGGAACATTCTTATTTTCAAAAGTACCAATTATTTTCACTATACAGCAGGTGATGCCCGTTGACTGGGAAAAAAAAAAACAACAACAAAAAAAACACCAATGAATTGTAGAAGGGAATTTAATTACAAGACACCTAATTTTTTTTTTTATTTTTTTTTTTAATGGAGTATATTTCTCTGTAGTTTGAGTTCACTAACAGGGCATGAATAAGAATTCAGTGAAAAGACACTTCTTCTTTGAAGAATTATAATCAGAGGAACAATGGTTTCTTCTTTCTGTAAATCTCTCTGTATGACACACTTTTGCATTCTTGTGGCTTTTATAAAATCACACCATTACTGATTCTTCATTTTTATCCTCCGCATCTTACAGCCTACAACTGTTCATGTTTAGATGTGCGTGTGTTGCTATAGTCAGTCTAAAGTGAAAAGAAGGAAAATGCAAATTGAATCCATTTATAAAAATTGGATGCAAATGATTTAGTACTTCTAGCTATACTGGCTTACAGATATGTTTACAATTGAAACATTCACATAAACAGACATGGAGTCTAGCAAACAATATTGCTGATGTTTCCATCACCTGTCATGTAAAAAGAGGTTCTCAAATATGGCCTTTTTTTGCTTACATTTTCTGTTTTCAAGCTAACTAATACTCAAAGCTCCAATTCAAATTTAAAATTAGCATGCACAGCATAAATTAAAATGTTTCAATTATGTGTGTTATAGCCTCTAAGTACTGAAAGAGAATTAATACATTGTGCCAGGAATAGCTCATGCCAGGTAAGACTATTACAAAATTTCACTTGGTTCATAAAAGGCTGGAATGTGATACATTGCCAAGTGAGCTTTTAGAAGAGAAAGCAGACAATTAATTTTAGAATTATGTTTACTTTGTATTGACATATTACATAAAAAATAATAGTGTTAATTTTCCCCTCTCTTACTAAACTCAGATTGAGTAACAAAGAATTCCACTTAATTAGGAAAATATATTTAAAAACTGGGATACAACTTAATATTGTTTCAAAGATACTAATAATAACACTGATTACCCTGATATACCTGCTTAACTGTCATCATAATATCATTTGTAGTATGAAGGCTTCTTAAGATCCACTGCAGCACTGAATGCAACATCAGCAAAGATAACACTATCATTTTACTTATATTAATTTATGCACCTAGACTGCAAGCTAGCTAACTAGGTTGTAAAACTGTGCTGTTTTTAGAGGAACCCATTAAAAATGAAGACCAAAGTTCCAGTCTCATACATAAATAAAAAATATATTTTTTCCCTTTTAAATGACAGTGCAGTTTATATTTCTATAGTTTCAAGTTACATTTTTATTAAAATTAATAAAAAATAAGAACTAAATCAGATCCAGGTTTTTCTTGGGCAGTTGCATACTGTTGCAAAACTAGAAACAAATTCAGTAGTCCAACAGTGCCTTTCTTGTATTTACTGATTATTTAGTAATAATTACATTTTGCAAACACAGGGTCTAAAAAATGAAACTAAGAAAACAATATGCAAAAACTAATAAAACAATATGCGAAAATTTGAGTACAAGTGTTTTAAATTAACTGCACTAAGGAGGGAATTCAGTTAATTCAAAAAATCATAGGAGTATTTTGAGAGAAAATGCATTCTGAAATCTAATACAATGCTTTAGAAAACATTTTCTGTAATTTGCATATTTATTTTTTTTAAAAAAAAGGACAGCTCTGAAAGCCTGGTCTATGTTATTGATATGTAGGGCACAATATTAACTGTGATGGTCACATAATCATATCCTTGGAGTGTCATAAGTTCTCATGATAAGCCTGCCTCCTGGAAATATTTTGCACAAAGGAAAAGAGACACCTCCAGAAAGGACAATACAGATGATTAATCTGGCAGACAAACTACTGAGTGGTAGGTTTCAACAGCTTTGTGTGACTCTAAAATTGCCTTGTTGATTTAGAACAGTAACTATCTGCTTAGCACATTTCCTTTACCAAGAAAGGATAGCAGTTAATACACCACAAACAGAATAAATATTAAAGTATTGTTTAATACACAGAAAGTAATACAAATTATCACTGCTTGAACTGTCATAGAGTCCACCACCACCAGCCACAACTGGTATACAGGTTTAATTTTTCTCCTCAACCAAATGATAAATGAATTCAGGGCAGTGAATTAAGATATCCAGAATTTTAAATAGCAAATCTTTTAAAACAAAATGTAGCATGAAACAGAAACAACAAATATCATTATGCTATTCTATGGAGAAAACAAATGGATCTCCATTTTCAGAATTAGCTACCAGTTGTTTATTATACCACATTAGACCCTTCTGACAATTAGGGTACTCTTCAGATATGGTCAGGCAGATCTCCTGAAATGAATTTACTAAAACAAATACAAAGCAGAGAAACTCAGATTTGTCTTTCTCTTTGCCTGAGATGGTTTCATTCACACAAATTGGTGACTGCCATGGCAGCTTTTGGTGCCTTGATTAAGCATCTCAAAAGCTGTACCACTCATTGCTTTGTAATCTTATAATTTTATTCAAAATATTAATTTCTATATTGTAAATTACTGTCACCATTTCTCAGAGATGAGCACAGGACAAATGAGTTGCATTGACCCAGTGTATGTGAGACGTCCTTCTGTTTTGCTGTTTTCTGTTGTATCCTTGCATAGCAATGAAGCAGACTGCTTCTTCATCCTGCCAGATAGTAATCAACTCACACTTGTTTTTTTTTGTTGTTTTTTTTTAATTAATAGAATTGCAATAAATACATAGACCTACCTTTGTTATTTCCCACTATTCCTCTACTAGTTTTCATGAAACATTTTGTTCATAAAATGAAAAGGCAAAACAGGTGTTAGATTATTTATGTTTGACAAATTCATATCATTTAAATAATTAAAACTAATTTGTGTTGAGAGCTACAGTTGCATTTTTATTAGAGAAACAAGTACAAATAGGCAGCACTACAGAGCTGTTTATTCAATAACAAGATTAAATGAAATGGATTTCATAGACTCAATTCTTTCTGATTAATGTGGCAATCGGAACTCTAACTTCTGTGCCCTAACGATATGGAAACAGCTGCTCCCCTTCTGTATTTCCATAAAACTCTTTTCTTTAAAGCTACACATTTTAATTTATCCCTAAAAAAATATTGTAAGCAAAATACCAAATGTTTTCAGTTTGAACAATATTTGCATTATAAACCTGAAATTATATTACTTTTTAATTTAACCATAAAACATTGTTTCATTTACAAACAATAGTGTGTTAAGACAATGTAAGTATTTTTATATATCTTTCTGTTTATATAATATATAGGTTATTGTATTAATCTGCATAGAAAAATATTGTACTTTAAAAACAGCAATAAATTCTAAATTAATTAGCCTATAATATTAAGGTAAAATCTTAAGAGAAAAATACTTGAATACAGCTACAAGCTGGATGTGCTGTGTATAAAATTGTCTAAGAATCAGTTGAAGCAGCCCAGTACTTACCCTTTGAACAAAAGGCATCAACATAAAATTGCAGGTAACAATTCTATTCTATTAAATGTTTTAGGAAAAAAATAGAGAAGCAAGCTTTTAGAAGCAACATATTTATATAATAGAGTATATAGTTCTCATGTTGAACAAATATTTTT